>NC_060192.1:13594984-13894984 GCF_021184085.1 Oncorhynchus gorbuscha
CATCTTATCACGGTAGGCCCATTAAGGGTGTTTCCACGACGACATGATATATGACCCCCTTCGCTGGTCTGTTTGCACTCAGTAGGTTTTTACTGCCGAAGAGCCATGCACGTGTGTGTGTATGTAGTGTATGTGTGAGAGAGAGAGAGAGAGAGAGAGAGAGAGAGAGAGAGAGAGAGAGAGAGAGAGAGAGAGAGAGAGAGAGAGAGAGAGAGAGAGAGAGAGAGAGAGAGAGAAAGAGAGAGAGAGAGAGAGAGAGAGAGAGAGAGAGAGAGAGAGAGAGAAACTTCACTTTCCCTGCTCCTGGCCCCTTTTCTCCCCCATCTTCCCTATCATACCTCCTCACCTATCACATCTCCCCCATTCCCCCCTATCCCGGACCCAGGGTTCAATGGGTTCTTGCCCCAGGGAAAGAGAATGAGGTCTGGCTACAGTCCAGGGTCCTGGGTCCATCGTTCCATTTATTGTGCTGCAGTGGAGCCATGACTCTGGCAGTGGCTTGTACTGTACCGATCGATACAGCCCAGAGAGAAGGCTGTAAATTAGACTACTAATCCCATGCTTTTCTCTGGCCCCTCTGCCCTTCCTTCCTCGCTCCACAACCTGTGCCGTGACCTGAACAGTAAAAGCTATCTGTTTGTGTTGTTGTCTCTTATTTTCATGGACCCAGTACTGACCCTGGAAATGTTTATACCGTTTTAAAGCTTGGCTAATGTTTGAAGCGCTGCTAGATGGTTATTGACGTTTCTTGGATCTGAGATGAAAGAGAAGAAACATTCATGATATTTTCTCTCTGCGTTCGACTATTCATGTGAAATACCTCCAACACCTGCCTTTGTCACTTGGAACAATATACAGTACCACACACTATGGAATTCTTTCAGAAACTGGGTACATTTTGTAAGTTATCTGACAAAGACAAATGTTTTGTCAGATGCTTTGAAAATGAACTTTGCAAGGCTAGGCATTAGCTCCGAGATGTAAAACCTAGCGACATCTTCAGGTCTCAGGCACAGTTAATCATCACACAATTCACAGTCTGTGTCCACAATTGAAATCTGATTAAGCTGTGCAGGGCTAGACCTTCGCCTACAGAGGAAGTGCTCAGCCACAGCAGTGACAACTTCAAAGGTTCTCACACACTATTTTAAAATCTGAGGGGAGAATTTCAATAGAGTGAAAGTCTCCATCTTTCAGCGACATCCTTCACAGCACAACTAATGGCAGGGGCGTGTCCGTGACAGGGACGTATGACTCGGACGCCAGTTTCATCTCTGACACAAGGCTTTGATTACTGTGTAGAACGTCGCAGCCGGTGGATCTCACAAATCGTACCTGATTGGATTTCCTGATCAAGGGGCTGTGTGTGTGAGTGAGGGGGGCCGAGGGGGGCACAGCAGGGGGTCTGGCTCATAGCCGTGTCTGATGTCGTGAGCCTCAGAGACAGGTGTCTCGCTGTCAAATACACTTACTGCACAGTCCAACGGCAGGCAGCGGAATTCAAATGTGTGGCTGGCGTCATAGTGGAGACGTTATTACCTCTGGGTTGGAGGCTCTCTAGTAGGCAGACAGGGATGTTTGATGGAAGGTTCTGTGTGACGTGAACATGTACAATTGTGCAACTCATCCATTGAATATTGATGAGGCCATAGACACAATGTTTTTAAGCTAGTTTATGTTATTTAGATTTTTTTTTGAGCAGCAAATCTTGAAACAATCAATGTCTGTCACAATGGAATTAAGAATTAATTAAGATTCGAACACCAATATTTTCCCTAAGTGCAAAATTACTCATATAATCTGTGATTGGGTTGATGGAATTCTTGTCAAATGTGGTCACTTTATCCCACTCTGCGTCACGAGTACACACACACACACACACACACACACACACACACACACACACACACACACACACACACACACACACACACACACACACACACACACACACACACACACACACACACACACACACACACACACACACACACACACACAGGACCAGCAGCAACCGTTGGAGCAGCGCTCTTCACTCATGTCTCTCTGTCTCACTGCTCATGTCTCTCTACAGTCAGTTAGCGTAAACACTAGATGAAAACAATGGGACAATCGGTGGGTGCACCGCAATCAGGCTGATGCTGTCACTCAGCCGCTAAGTCAACCAGGCCTGACAGACAGGCAATACTGAGAGTGTAGCTGTCCGTCAAGCCAACACACAGAGACGGTGTCATAGTGTCACAGAGATGTCTCAGGAATGGTCATCTCAGTAGATTTGTATCATAGAGCAATTTTCTGCTGAAGCCTTAGACAAGATTGTCATAATTTATAATGGTTATTTTAAAGTGACATGCTAACATGACCTCTCTGATTTTGTCTCCTGGCAGCACTTCATCCTGTCTTGTGAGCAAACTGTACATGATTTGAATTATTACAATAGAATGCACTGATCAGATAAAAATACATTCACTGTCACCACCAAAATACTCAATTAAAACATATGGAAGAGATTCCTGGGTATGCTTTGCTAGTTAACAGGTTTAGCATGGTTTCAGACGGATTACCAGGATGTGTGCTCCGGGCATGTGCTGACCAACTGGCAGGAGTCTTCACTGACATTTTTAACATGTCCCTAATTGAGTCTGTCATAACAACATGCAGACCATCATAGTCCCTGTGCCCAAGAGCACTAAGGTAACCTGTCTACAGACCGGTAGCATGCACGTCCATAGCCATAACGTGCTTTGAAAGGCTGGTAATGGTTCACATCAACACCATTATCCCAGAAACCCTAGACCCACTCCAATTTGCATACCACTCAAACAGATCCACAGATGATGCAATCTCTATTGCACTCCACACTGCCCTTTCCCACCTGGAGAAAAGGAACTAAACACCTCCCTCTGCAACTGGATCTGGACTTCCTGACGGGCCTCCCCCAGGTGGTAAGGGTAGGTAAACACCTCTGCCATGCTGATCCTCAACACTGGAGCCCCTCAGGGGTGCGTGCTCAGTCTCCTCCTGTACTTCCTGTTCACCCACGACTGCATGGCCAGGCACGACTCCAACACCATCATTAAGTTTGCTGACGATACAACAGTGGTAGGCCTGATCACCATCAACGATGAGACAGTCTATAGGGGGGAGGTCAGAGACCTGGCCGTGTGGTGCCAGAATAACAACCTATCCCTCAACGTAATCAAGACAAAGGAGATGATTGTGGACTACAGGGAAAGGAGGACCAAGCATGCCCCCATTCTCATCGACGGGGCTGTAGTGGAGCAGGTTAAGAGCTTCAAGTTCCTTGGTGTCCACATCACCAACAAACTAGAATGGTCCAGTACGTACCGCCCAGTACATCACTGGGGCTAAGCTTCCTGCCATCCAGGACCTCTACACCAGGCAGTGTCAGTGGAAAACCCTACAAATTGTCAATGACCCCAGCCACCCCAGTCATAGACTGTTTCCTCTGCAATTGCATGTCAATTGGTACCGGATTAGTACCGGAGCTCCAAGTCTAGGACCAAAAGGCTTCTCAACTGCTTTTATGTAATCAAATGGGTACCCGGATTATTTGCATTGTGTCCCGCCAACCACATTGGCACATTGACTCTGTACCGGTACCACCTGAATATAGCCTCGCTACTGTTACTTTCACTGTCATTTTACTTTTTATTTTTATTTTGTATTTCTTTACTTATCTATTGTTTACCTAATACCTATTTTTTTTACTTTTTGCACTGTTGCTTAGGGCTTGTAAGTAACCATTTCACTGTCAGATCTACACCTGTTGTATTCGGCGCACGTGACAAATAAACTTTGATTTGATTTGAAAGAGTTAAGAGTTAACAGCCCATGATGACAATGTGCATCACAAATAGCCTACTAACTAGCACTTCCCACTGAGAGAAAAAAAGTGTTTATTCGGTTTATACCTGCATACAGCCACTACATCGCTGGCCCTTTGTGTTTTAGTGCACTCTCCGACATGAGTGCTCTGGTTTTATGGTTGCGGTCTTTTCAGCATCACAAACCTGTCACACACTGAAGGCCTATAGGTTTGCCAGTGTGCAAACATGTCTATAATATACAGTACCAGTCAAAAGTTTGGACACACCTTCTCATTCAAGGGTTTTTCTTAAATGTCACTATTTTCAACATTGTAGAATAATAGTGAAGACGTCAAAACTATGAAATAACATATGGAATCATGTAGCAACCAAAAAAAGTGTTAAACAAATCTAAATATATTTTAATTTTTAGATTCTTCAAAGGAGCCACTCTTTACCATGATGGAAGCTTTGCACACTCTTGGCATTCTCTCAACCAGCTTCATGAGGAATGCTTTTACAACCGTCTTGAAGGAGTTCCCACATATGCTAAGGACTTGTTGGCTGCTTTTCCTTCACTCTGCGGTTCAAATCATCTCAAACCTTCTCAATTGGGTTGAGATTGGTTGATTGTGGAGGCCAGGTCATCTGATGCAGCACCATCACTCACTTTCTTGGTCATATAGCCCTTACATAGCCCGGAGTTGTGTTTGGTCATTGTATTGTTGAAAACAAATTATAGTCCCACTAAGCGCAAACCAGATGGGATGGCGTATCACTGCAGAATGCTGTGGTAGACATGCTGCTTAAATGTGCCTTGAATTCTTAATAAATCACAAACAGTGTCACCAGCAAAGCACCACCACGCCGTCACCCCTCTTCCTCCATGCTTCACGGTGGGAACCACACATACGAAGATCATTCGTTCACCTACTCTGCGTCTCACAAAGACACAGCAGTTAGAACCAAAAATCCCAAATTTGGACTCATCAGACCAAAGGACAGATTTCCACCGGTCTAATGTCCATTGTGTTTCAGTAGTGGTTTCTTTGCAGAAATTCTCCCATGAAGGCCTGATTCATGCAGTCTCCTCTAAACAGTTGATGTTGAGATGTGTCTGTTACCTGAACTCTGTGAAGCATTTATTTGGGCTGCAATTTCTGAAGCTGGTAACTCTAATGAACTTATCCTCTGCAGCAGAGGTAACTATGGGTCTTCCTTTCGTGTGGTGGTCCCCGTGACAGTCAGATTCATAATAACGCTTGATGGTTTTTGCTACTGCAGTTGAACCAACTTTCAAAGTTCTTGAAATGTTCTGCAACGACTGACCTTCATGTCTTAAAGTAATGGTGGACTTTTGCTTCTCTTTGCTTATTTGAGCTGTTATTGACATAATCTGGACTAAAAGGGCTATCTTCTGTATACCACAACTACCTTGTCACAACACA
Source organism: Oncorhynchus gorbuscha (assembly GCF_021184085.1). Classification (NCBI taxonomy): domain Eukaryota; kingdom Metazoa; phylum Chordata; class Actinopteri; order Salmoniformes; family Salmonidae; genus Oncorhynchus; species Oncorhynchus gorbuscha. Next base: position 13,600,263 of record NC_060192.1, read on the forward strand.
ACGGATTGGCTCAAGCACATTAAGAAGGAAAGAAATTCCACAAATGAACTTTTAACAAGGCACACATGTTAATTGAAATGCATGGTTGAGAGAATGCCAAGAGTGTGCAAAGCTGTCATCAAGGCAAAGGGTGGCTACTTTGAAGAATCTCAAATATAAAATACATTTGAATTTGTTTATCACTTTTTTGGTTACTACTTCAAATCGAAATCAAATCAAATCAAATGTATTTGTCACATACACATGGTTAGCAGATGTTAATGCGAGTGTAGCAAAATGCTTGTGCTTCTAGTTCCGACAATGCAGTAATAACCAACGAGTAATCTAACCTAACAATTCCAAAACTACTACCTTATACACACACAAGTCTAAAGGGATAAAGAATATGTACAGAAAGATATATGAATGAGTGATGGTACAGAACGGCATAGGCAAGATGCAGATGGTATCGAGTACAGTATATACATATGAGATGAGTAATGTAGGGTATGTAAACAAAGTGGCATAGTTTAAAGTGGCTAGTGATACATGTATTACATAAAGATGCAGTAGATAATATAGAGTACAGTATATACATATACATATGAGATGAGTAATGTAGGGTATGTAAACATTATATTAAGTAGCATTGTTTAAAACCTCTTAAGACTCCCCCTCTATACTGCCCCTGTTGGAGAAAGTGCGTACCCATAGTAAACTGAAAATATTTTTTCCCAAAATTGCTAATATATGCATATAAAAATTATTATTGAATAGAAAACACTCTAAAGTTTCTAAAACCTTTTAAATTATGTCTGTATGTAAAGCAGAACTCTCAGGGCAGCCTTTCTCCCAAACTCTGTCTTGTGAAGAGAAAAGTTGGGTCAACTTTGACGTCATTCTCCCAGCCTTCCCAGGCAGCTACCGGTCCAGGAACAGTTTCTATGTCTTCAGCGCGATGTCAGCTTTCAAGTGGCGTGTTCATTGTGAGAATCCCACAAGCCCTGCACGTTTGGCGGGCGAAATTGCTCGTGTCCCTCTGAAAATCATGCACTCTTTTGCGCGAGGCCGATTTGGAGAACGTCTTTTTCCATGATGCAGCATTTGAAGCCGGATTGTCTGTTAGCGTTGCTCTTTGTTCTACATGCTAAAAACATCATAAAGCTCGATTTTGCACATCGTTTGACCAGTTTAATCGACATATAATATGTAAATTGGAAGTTTTGATGCGCAAGAGTGCTGGACCAGAAGTCATTTTTGACGCATTTCAACTGAAGCTGTTAGCATATGCTAATACAGGGACACACAACGTGAAACCAAACGATGTATTGGGTAAGTATGACTCCTTCTACGTCTTCTGATGGAAGAACATCAAAGGTAAGGGAATATTTATGTGGTTATTTGGGGTTTCTGTGGACTCCAAACGTAGAGGAGACATAGTGCTAATATCTGAGCGCTGACTCATAGTATAGCCCAGTGAACGATGTCTGTAACGTTAAAAATAAATGTAATACAGCGGTTGCATTAAGAAGAAGTGTATCTTTGTAAATATGTGTAGAACATGTATATTTAGTCATGTTTATTGCTTGTTATCTGACGTTATCTGTCGGAGCTATCATCATTTCTCCGAACATTTGAGAAGCATTTTTTGAAATGTCGTCATTGTAAACCAAGATTTATGGATATAAATGGCATATTATTGGAAAAAAATGAAACGTACTGTGTAACATGTAATATTACTGTCATCTGATGAAGATTTTCAAAAGGTTAGTGAATTATTTATTTTTTAATCCTACTTTTAAATTTTATTTTTTTCTGGGACAAAATGGCCGCCGCTTGCCTTTTGTTTCGGTGGTGATCTAATATAAATATGTGCTATGTTTTCCCCGTACAACATTTTAGAAATCTGACTTGCTGGGTAGATTAACAAGATGTTTATCTTTCATTTGAGCTATTGGACTTGTTAATGTGTGGAGGTTAAATATTTTTAGGAATATTTTTTCGCATTGTGCGTTATGGTAATGAGCTTGAGCCGTAGTCATGATTCCGGATCCGGGATGGGGAGTCGTAAGAGGTGGCTAGTGATATATTTTACATCAATTCCCATTATTAATGTGTCTGGAGTTGAGTCAGTATGTTGGCAGCAGCCACTCAATGTTAGTGGTGGCTGTTTAACAGTCTGATGGCCTTGAGATAGAAGCTGTTTTTCAGTCTCTTGGGTCCCTGCTTTGATGCACCTGTACTGACCTTGCCTTCTGGATGATAACGGGGTGAACAGGCAGTGGCTTCCTGTGACATTGAGTGGTGTAGGTGTCCTGGAGGGCAGGTAGTTTTCCCCTGGTGATGTGTTGTGCAGACCTCACTACACTCTGGAGAGCCTTACGGTTGTGGGCGGAGCAGTTGCCGTACCAGGCGGTGATACAGCCCGACAGGATGCTCTCGATTGTGCATCTGTAGAAGTTTGTGAGTGCTTTTGGTGACAAGCCTAATTTCTTCAGCCTCCTGAGGTTGAAGAGCCACTGCTGCGCTTTCTTCACGACGCTGTCTGTGTGGGTGGACCAATTCAGTTTGTCCGTGATGTGTACGCCAGGGAACTTAAAACTTTCCACCCTCTCTACTACTGTCCCATCGATGTGGATAGGGGGGTGCTCCCTCTGCTGTTTCCTGAAGTCCACAATCATCTCCTTTGTTTTGTTGACATTGAGTGTGAGGTTATTTTCCTGATACCACACTCCGAGGGCCCTCACCTCCTCCCTGTAGGCCGTCTCGTCGTTTTTGGTAATCAAGCCTACCACTGTAGTGTCGTCCGCAAACTTGATGATTGAGTTGGAGGTGTACATGGCCACGCAGTCGTGGGTGAACAGGGAGTACATGAGAGGGTTCAGAACACACCCTTGTGGGGCCCCAGTGTTGAGGATCAGCGGGGTGGAGATGTTGTTACCTACCCTCACCACCTGGGGGTGGCCTGTCAAGAAGTCCTGTACCCAGTTGCACAGGGCAGGGTCAAGACCCAGGGTCTCGAGCTTGATGACAAGTTTGGAGGGTACTATGGTGTTAAATGCTGAGCTGTAGTCGATGAACAGCATTCTCATATAGGTATTCCTCTTGTCCAGATGGGTTAGGGCAGTGTGCAGTGTGGTTGCAATTGCATTGTCTGTGGACCTATGTGGGCGGTAAGCAAATTGGAGTGGGTCTAGGTTGTCAGGTAGGGTGGAGGTTATATGGTCCTTGACTAGTCTCTCAAAGCACTTCATGATGACGGAAGTGAGTGCTACGGGGCGGTAGTCGTTTAGCTCAGTTACCTTAGCTTTCTTGGGAACAGGAACAATGGTGGCCCTCTTGAAGCATGTGAGAACAGCAGACTGGGATAAGCCAGCTGGTCCGCGCCTGCTCTGAGGATGCGGCTGGGGATGCCGTCTGGGCCTGCAGCCTTGCGAGGGTTAACACGTTTAAATGTTTTATTCACGTATGCTACAGTGAAGGAGAGTCCGCAGGTTTTGGTTGCGGGCCGTGTCAGTGGCACTATATTGTCCTCAAAGCGGGCAAAAAAGTTATTTAGTCTGCCTGGGAGCAAGACATCCTGGTCCGAGACGGGGCTGGTTTTCTTTTTGTAATCCGTGATTGACTGTAGACCCTGCCACATACCTCTTGTGTCTGAGCCGTTGAATTGTGACTATACTTTGTCTCTACACTGATGCTTAGCTTGTTTGATTGCCTTGCGGAGGGAATAGCTACACTGTTTGTATTCGGTCATGTTTCCGGTCACCTTTCCCTGTTTAAAAGCAGTGGTTCGCACTTTCAGATTGGTCGGACCAGCGTTGAACAGACCTGAGCGCGGGAGCTTCTTGTTTTAGTTTCTGTCTGTAGGCAGGGAGCAACGAAATGGAGTCGTGGTCAGCTTTTCTGAAAGGAGGGAGGGGGAGGGCCTCCACAGAAGTTAGAATAGCAATGATCCAAGGTTTTACCAGGCCTGGTTGCGCAATTGGTATGCTGATACAATTTAGGGAGTCTTGTTTTCAGATTAGCCTTGTTAAAATCCCCAGCTACAATGAATGCAGCCTCAGGATATGTGGTTTCCAGTTTGCAAAGAGTCAAATAAAGTTTGTTCAGGGCCATCGATGTTTCTGTTTGGAGGGAATATATACGGCTGTGATTATAATCGAAGATAATTCCCTTGGTAGATAAATCAGGTGAAGGACAAGGACTTGAGTTCCTGTATGTTGTTGTGATCACACCACGTCTCGGTACTTATAAGGCATAGGCCCTCGCCCCTTTTCTTACCAGAAAGATGTTTGTTTCTGTCGGTGCAATGCTTGAAGAAACCAGCTGGCTGCACCGATTCCGTTAGCCTCTCTCGTGTGAGCCATGTTTCCGTGAAGCAAAGAACGTTACATTCACTACTTGATTCCATATGCGTTATTTCATAGTTTTGACGTCTTCACTATTATCGACAATGTAGAAAATAGTAAAAATAAAGACAAATCCTTGAATGAGTAGTTGTGTCCAAACTTTTGACTGGTACTGTATATTAACGATGTCAAGCAGTCGCAATTGGTGTCATTTAAAATTAGGGAGGATGATTTTTTTCATAACCATTTCAATTACTGACATTCATAGTCCATTCACCCAGTTCAATGTAACATCGATATATTCACTGGTAACATTCGATACTCGAATTGCATCTATAACCATCATGAGGTTGCTACAACCTAGCCTATGAATGAAAGTTTACAGCATAACGTAGGTGCTCTCAGGTCGAGATAAACATTTCACACATGGACAGACATTGACATATTCAATACCTCCTTGCACACTCTTGCCTGCATCTAGCTTATATAGGGTGTAATCATTAGTCCAACAGTTGCAAATGAGTGTTTCTATTGGACAAAATCAGTTATGTTTATCCTCGTTTCATTCAGTTTACTTCTGTTTAAGAAAAGTTTTTCAACAGAATCGGTGGCATGAATACCCCTGATCAAAGGTAAACACAGTTCACTTTGCCGGGTGTTTGAGTATGTTAAACTCACTAGCTGCGTTTGCTATCTCTCTCTCTCTTTCTTGCATTTCCAATTAATTTGTTCAAAACTGTTCACTATTGTCTTTCTCTCTCTTTGAGTCAACTACTCACCACATGTTATGCACTGCAGTGCTAGCTAGCTGTAGCTTGTGCTTTCAGTACTGGATTTATTCTCTGACCCTTTGATTGGATGGACAACATGTCAGTTCATGCTGCAAGAGCTCTGATAGATTGGAGGAAGTTGTCATAATCACTGTGTAAGTCTATGGAAGGGATTGAGAGCCATGAGCCTCCTAGGTTTTGTATTGAAGTCAATGTACCCAGAGGAGGACGGAAGCTAGCTGTCCTCTGGCTACACCATGGTGCTACCCAACAGAATGCTGTTGAGGCTACTGTAGACCTTCATTGCCAAACAGTGTGTTTTAATCAATTATTTGGTGATGTGAACATATTAGGTATAGTTTTATCTAAAAATGATAACTTTTAAATGTTTTACAATTTGTATTTTTTATAAATGGTCCTCCCCTTCCTCCTCCGAGGAGCCTCCACTGCTGTTAAGATACTGTATTAAAGTTTAAGAAAGGAGTGTATATATTTGGCCTGGCGGTCTCGGGAAGAAATTACGAGTCCTCACTGTCCGAGACCAAGTCAAGACCGAGTACAAATGTATGAGACAACACCGAGACACTCAATAGGTAGTCTTGAGACCGAGACTAGCACTACAACACTGGTGGCAATATAAGGGAAGCAAACCGATGACTGAATGTTGGCGGCTCAAACCTCAGGTGACAGAGAGCTGAAATGTCAGGATAGAGGTCTGGGCAAAGTCAGAGTAAATTTAGCTCATCTTAATTTGTTTTAATGTCATTAAGTTATTTTTATGCCCATCACCTTTCAAGATGCCCACCTTTTCCCACCCTATGTACCTACTGCATAATAGCATTAGAAACACAATGTGGTTTCTTGACCTATTTCAAAATGACTTGATTGCAATTCAAATATTTCTCTATCATGAAGTACAGGTGTGGAGTAGAAATGTAATCCAGGTCCAAATGAGGATTAATAAAATGTCCACCGTCTTTCTCTAGTCTCCCGAGAGGTCTCCTGTGGACCAGACCAGACCAGAGCATCCTCTAATGAGCCCGAGCTGATTAACACAGAGCATCTTTCTGAGTTCCAGCCTCCACACGTTAACACCCACCTAGGCACATCAACACTTACTGAACAAACTAACTGTGAGCCCAGCTGAGGAAACAACTGATTTTAACCAAAGCCAGCTCGTCTGTTTACTGTTAATTTGCTTGTTTTTTTACATTGTCAAACACAAGGAACGCTTGACAGAAAGTATAAAGGCAGACAAACAAATACGATAGTTGAGTGCACAAATAGGTCGACAGAGGTCTCCTCAAAGGTACTCTTCTACATTAGCACCTGTTTACCAGTGAGATGTTAGTGAGTCCTCAGAGGATGTCAATAAATGTGTTAGAGATGAAAATGCTCTATAGCACTTAGTGAAGGGCTATCACAGCATAGAATGTAATTTAAGTTCTACGGTAATCAGCCTCACCACATTCACACTTGTATTGTGTTATGCAGATGCATCTCAGTGAAGCTATGGACAATCCATAATCTTGTTGGACCTGTTTTATGTAGGTTTAAAATATCATGGCCTTCAATGTTTTCTTATTGGGTTGTTATGGGGTGTTAAAGGTCAAACCAAAGGTTTCATCTAATACAGTAGCTCTTCTCAACTTGAGCCATATAGGCTTCAAAGGATGTTTGAAGGACCTCACACTGTATCTCAACTCATCGTCCTTGTCGTGAATAGCCATGCAGTTCCCCTAAAGCACTAGAATAGTGCTTTACTAAGTAGCTATGCTTCAGCCAGCTATTACACAGCCAGTACACAAACACACATCTGTTATCCAGAGAGGTGGACCAGAATGCACTTCTCAGAGGTTGTGCCCTTGTGGCGAGACAGAGATAAGCCAGTCGTGCAGAGTAAAGGAAGCTAAATGGAACTGATCCACTGGAATGTTTTCCTTCCCAGTTAAAGGAAAACACCACTCAAAAACTATATTTTGGCATTTGTTTCACTAGTCTACTGTTGATACATTCACAAAATGTTTTGTCAACAATCACAACAATCACGTTTTCAAGATATAGAACTTTGAAAAAAATGTTGGGACTGTATCAACAGCGGACTAATGAGACAAATACCAAAATATAGTTTTTGAGTGTAATTTTCTTTTAACATGCTGCTGGCAAATATTTCAATGATAACATTTTAAATATACAACATTCAAAATAACCACAATTTCCAATGATGTATATGATTATTATTATTATTATTATATCTAACAAAGTGACAGTGTGTGAGAGTATGAGTTACATGTGCATAACTTAAGTACATAAATCTCTTCGGTCTAGCCCTTCTTTAATGCCATCGCCTGCAGTGAAACCCTGGTCTGTCTAATGCAGCTGTAGTCTGAGGGGCGTGTCTGGATTGTGTGTCCTGTCCTCTGCAGTGCTGACCTCTCTGTGTTCTGTCTGCATTCTACCACCCAGCAGGATGCCTGCAGACAGAGAGGCATTATCATTCCCTGTGCGGAAACACAAGGCTCCCACATTGAGGCCCAATCACACGCTGCAAAGACTAAAGGTATATGTTTTTTTTCCAGACGCTGGTGGAGATGGGGTCACCCCCTGCCTGTGTTTGTGTATGAATGAGACTGAGCCTGGGCATCTGTTTGTTGTACCCACCCAGCCTCTATCACAAACACTGTCCAAAACATACACAGGTCCCCGCCCAACTGTCTCAGAGCTCTGTATTGCATTAGCTTAGCAAAGGAGACATGGAGAGAGGGAGAGACGAGACTGAAATGAGAAATAAGGGCAACACACAGATGCTACAGAACTGAGATATGAGATTAATTTCCAGAAGTGAAAGATGGCTGTAGCCAAGGTAACTTTGATAGATGGAGAGAAGCCTTGATTCAACGTGTTGGTGGATGGTAAGAAAATATTGTTTTTTTCTTCATACCCAGGAATAGTGTTGAACATGATTACGTCATGATCATATAATCTTATTCAACCAGCAACCTCCATACACAGACATTGAAAACACACACGCAGGCATTGCACACACACGCACACACACACACACACACACACACACACACACACACACACACACACACACACACACACACACACACACACACACACACACACACACACACACACACACACACACACACACACACACACACACACACACACACACACACACACACACACACACACACACACACATCCAATTAAACAGACTTTATTCATTGGTCAGGTAGCATTCTTTAAAAAATGCTATTCAAATCAGCCGTCTGGAAGGGTTCCACTGGGGAGAAGAAGAAAACAAAGGGTATGCTCTCTGTGTAGTCGTTTCCTCTCTGTTGGCAATCCTCTCACGTTGTACTGGTTGGTTCCAGTTAAAGGGGCAGTTTAAACTGTTTCAGTAAACCACTGAGGGATGGAGCTGGAGAAATGTCAACGCTATGGATGTAAGGACTGACTATATCCACAATATCAAATCATATCCCTGATATCAAAATGATTGTTTTATCCATGTTTTGAAGCTATACAGTGTTAATTTACAATTATATTGTTTAAAGACAGTGGAGTAAAACAAGCTATATTTTGGGTTCTGATGGGGTACGACAGTTGAACTAAGCTCATAAAGCATTTCTAAGTTATATTTTTCAAGATTAAATGGGTATATATCATTAATTTATGAGTCTAAAAATGGATATAGCAAAAGCAGATTGCCCCTTTTAAGGGCCAACCTGTCATTTTTCAACTAGTAGATTGGTAATTGCACACTGTTTAATTCTGTATCCACACTTTTGTTGACCCGCACTCCCCTCCCACTGCTCCTTGCCATTCTCTCTCCCTCCTGTCTCCACCTTTTCTCCACCTCTCCCGCACCTGTGCCTTCCTGAATAATGATATTAGGTTCTCTCCAGCATTTGAACCTGATGCTCGGTAGGGAAAAGGGAACAAATATAAAATCTAGGAGAAGGATCTATGGTAGCCAGCTGGGTCCATCTCTGCCACAATGCACCCCAGTGCCTATGAACCCTGACTCTTGTTGCCCCATGTGATACCTGTGCAGAGTTGGCCTCTGTAATAGCCCAATTCTATCCCCACATGCTATCTCCGCTCTCTCCACTTTCACTCTCAGACTGACTGACAGGCATTTGTTGCATTGTGAGACAGATGGTTTGAAGCAGATGTCTGTGGATAGAGGGAGAGAGGGAGGGATAGAGGAAGTGAGAATGAGTGAAAGGGGGAGAGAGAAGACGGATTTAGAGAGAGAGAGGGAGAGAGGGAGAGAGTGTGAGAGAGAGAGATTAAATCCCCAGATCTAGAGCTCAATTTTTAAATCCTCTGATTTAAAAACAACAGTTTGTTGTGGTGAGGGTAAGGCTGGTACTTTCACTGGGTGATGAGCTAGCAGGAATCCCAGCCTTTGTCTGTGAAAATTATGTCTGCACGGTATTTCTTTATGAAGGTACGATTGGTCTGGCCTTTACGATTTGACCTTATCTAGCGTTCATAAAATGAACTTTTTGGCCGACCTGTAAATGTAGTTTTAACTGAAAATTCTCTAATTGGAAATGGGGCAATAGCCGGGCATTAAGGTGAGGAATGGAGGCTCCTGATTGGCTGTAAAGAGCAGACTAGACTGTGCTGTGTTATAGGCTCCTGAGTCACCACAGCTCATTAGCCACATTAGGAAAATATATTGCTCCACTGTCTGCTTTCCCCCAGGCACCTCCGCAAATGGCATCAGAAATGATCTTCCCATTTTATGCTTTATGCTTTTATGCAAGACAGCACCAACAGATATGGCAGCTCTGCATCTAGCTCCTAAGCAACTATGCAGTAGTTTGTTTTTTTCCGGTGTTATTTCTTACATTATTAGACCAGAATTTTATTTTGTGTTATTACAATACAGCCGGAAATAACCTTTGGATATCAGAGACAGGGGCGGTAGGGTAGCCTAGTGGTTAGAGCATTGGACTAGTAACCGAAAGGTTGCAAGTTCAAATCCCCGAGCTGACAAGGTACAAAATCTGTCCTTCTGCTCTGAACAGGCAGTAAACCCACTGTTCCTAGGCCGTCATTGAAAATTAGAATTTGTTCTTAATTGACTTGCCTAGTAAAATAAAAAAATAAAAAGAGTGGCGGTAACTCACCAGGAATATGACTTTTCCGAATTGCAACCTCTGTCGGTACCCCCCAGGGCAATTTAACTTATTCCAGAGGCTGATCCAAAACACCGCCGGTGGAGAAGAGGTATTCGGAGTGGACTTTATGCATTTTGGTCCGCCTCTCCTTCAGATGAAGAAAACCGTTACAGTACACATCACTGACTATTTTAAATGGTCCACCCACACAAACAGACAGGCTGAAGAAATTTGTCTTGGCCCCTAAAACCCTCACAAACTTTTACTGATGCACAATTGAGAGCATCCTGTCGGACTGTATCACCACCTGGTATGGCAACTGCACCGCCCACAAGCAGAGGGCTCTCCAGAGGGTGGTGCAGTCTGCCCAACGGTCTGCAGTCTGCAGTCTGCCCATAGGTGCATCAAAGCTGGGACTGAGAGACTGAAAAACAGCTTCTATATCAAGGCAATCAGACAGTTAAATATCCGTCACTTGCTGCTTCCACCCGGTTACGCAACCCTGCACCTTAGAGGCGGCTGCCCTATATATATAGACTTGGAATCACTGGCCACTTTAATAATGGAGCACTAGTTACTTTAATCATGTTTAAATAATGTTTACATTCAGCTTTACTCATCTCAAATATATATACTGTATTCTATTCTACTGTATTTTAGTCAATGCCACACCGACATTGCTCAATCTAATATTTATATATTTCTTAATTCCATTATTTTACTTTTAGATTTGTGTATTGTTGTGAATCTTTTTTAGATACTACTGCACTGTTAGATACTACTGTGCTGTTGGAGCTAGGAACACAAGCATTTCGCTACACAAGCAATAACATATGTTTATGTAACCAATAAAATTTTATTTTATTTTTAAATTATCATCTGTTCTTACTGGTGGTCTAGATCCAGCATCCACCCAGCTGAGTGTGAATCTATCTGGGTTTGAATGGAAAGGGTAAGGTGGAGAGTCAGGACTCTTTGCTTCCCCAAAAAGCAGATTTTGCCCCCCCTTTTAGTGGTTTGGGGTTAATTAAATCAGCAAGCCATTTGCACACCAACTATTGACTCCATTGAGTGCTGAGTTATTGTGAGGCCCAGAGAGTCACTCTACCTCCTGTACAATTGCCACCCTTACCCAGCCAACAGGATGCTAATGCCAACACATGGGATGTGTCCCAAATGTCACCCCTATTCCCCATATAGTGCAATACCTTTGACCAGAGCACTACAGGCCCTGGTCAAAATAATGCACTATATAGGGCATACTGTACAGTAAGGCAACATTTGGGACTCAACCAGTAAGTAGGATACTGTGGAGCTAGCGGTGTTAGCATAACTGTATCTGTCAACTGACAGACAGAGAGGGGGTGTTTGACAGGCGACGTCAGGTCAGGGCAGCAAATAAATGTTTACATGTGAGAGAGAGCACACGTAAAGAGCAAAGACAGACAGGCAGACAGGCTGACACCACCAGGGTAATGGACCTGCCAGAGGCTCTCCTCTGTTCTTCTCTCACAACATGCCACATACACACACAGGCACGGCCAGACAGACAGACACACACACACATGGACAAACATGCATGAAAGAACACATGCACAAACACACACACACAGGCGCACAAACACACCTAGGCATTTACACAATTTGTATGTCGCTCTGGATAAGAGCGTCTGCTAAATGACTTAAATGTAAATGTAAATGTACACATTATTAGCGATTCGTAACGATCTGCAGTCATTTGAAAACAGATACCTGAGAGAGTGTGAGAGAGAGAGAAGAGTGAAAAAAGATAGCTGGAGAGAAGGAGACGGAAGCTGTGGCGAGGACTGAGTCTACTGGAACTCTGAGATGGTGCTCTGAGATGCACCTCTGCTTTTAGAGCGGGCTGGTAATCTCCCCTGTCAGCCCTCAGCTACAGGCTGTAATTTGACAAATCGCAGGTCTAAGATGAAGTGAAATTAGGCTTGGCAGCGCAGGGGCCTCCTGTCCTCTGACACAGATCATCTGATCCTTTTTTTTACAGCACATTAAATATTGAGAGACCTGTTCTGCTGCGGCGGCTCAAATTAGGAGATGCCTCACTAACGATTTGTGCTGCCACAAGAAAGAGTGCCCTGTTGTCAGCGAGCGACAGGGAACGTGTGGGACCTTAGGTGGAGAGGGTAATAAAATGCTTGTCATTTTGAACATAACATAACATATCTCCAGAGCACCAGACATATTCGTCACTCTGTATTGACGTCAGTGTCAATGCATTGGCAGACCAGGTAATGTACAGTTCGGACGCCAAATATATGGCGATTCGAAATGAATACAAATGAATAGCGGGTTGGCACGACTAGAGCTTTGCTTGACGTACAGATGTATAATCTTCATTTGAGCCAGTTTGCTACAGCAGGAAAATAATCTTGCAGTAACATAAAATTTGAATTATTATGTGGATTGTCAAAGACTTCAGTCAAGTCATAGACTGTTCTCTCTGCTACTCACGGCAGGCGAGTACCAAGTCTCTGGTCCAAAAGGCTCCTTAAAAGCTTCTACCCCCAAGCCATAAGACTGCTGACCAATTAATCAAATGGCCATCTGGACTTTTTACACTGCTGCTAGTCAATGTTTATTATCTATGCATAGTCGCTTTACCCCTACCTACATGTAAAAACCTGTACCCACACACATTAACTCGGGTACGGGTAGCCCTGTACAGTGCCTTGCGAAAGTATTCCGCCAATTGCACGCCCAATTTTTCAGTTTTTGATTTGTTAAAAAGGTTTGAAATATCCAATAAATGTTGTTCCACTTCATGATTGTGTCCCACTTGTTGTTGATTCTTCACAAAAAAATACAGTTTTATATCTTTATGTTTGAAGCCTGAAATGTGGCAAAAGGTCACAAAGTTCAAGGGGGCCGAATACTTTCGCAAGGCACTGTATATAGCCTTCTATTGTTATGTGATCAAATTGTGTTACTTGTTATTGTAGCTTTTACTGTAGTGCTTTTTAGCAAATATTTTATTAACTGTATTTCTTGAAATGCATTGTTGGTTAAGGGCTTGTAAGTAAGCATTTCATGGTAAGATTTACACCTGTTGTAGTCGGCGCATGTGACAAATAAAATTTGATTTGATTATAACTAATACCATTTTTATGTTGAGTTTGATACATTTTTCATTAGTGCAAAACCTTTTCAAGTGTAAATTCCAAACTTCAGAAGCCTTTTTAAACATTGAATCCACAACAACTTTGCATTTCCTGCTGTCCAGGAAAATACTCAGCATCAAATTAATATCCCACATCTGGCAAATTTGTTTCACACAACAGCTCACTGCAGCAGACTTCTTCGTTGGATTTGTATCAAATTCAGGCATAACAGCGACCTGTCACAGAAGTCCTCCACCTGGAAATCGATACCATGATTGTGCTTCCGTTGTGGTTGAGAGATAGACAACAAACTTTGGGAACTTGTACATATGTAAGATCTTAATTTACACCAGTTTGGTACAGCAGGAAAAGAATCCTACAGCAACAAGAAATGTGAATTATTGTGTGGATTATAATTAATGTAAAAAATGTTGTAGGGGTTGATACATTTTTTGTTACGCGAAATCAAGTCTGACCTTTTTAAGTGGAAATTGAAACTTTAGAAGCCTCACATATACTACAAGTTTACATTTCCTGCTGTACAGGAACATTCTCAGCAACAAAGAGTGATCAAATTAAGATCCTACATCTAACAAATCAGCCTTTATTTGGATGCAATTAACATATGTTAATATGCATGACCATTTCTCCTGACGGTGGAAGAACTGCTCTGGCGCAACGCATGAAACAGAGGCTTCACCCGCACCACCCACAAAGAGTAGTGGTTTCAGATGGTACTATCCCCTCTCTTCACGAGAGAAAGTGACATATTTTTTTTCCGGTGTGGCGATAAAGCAGTGATAGAACTAGAGCTAAGTATTGCAGCTGTGTGGTTTCTGTGGACATTCTTATAGCTTTGGAAGTATTAGACTCTCTCTCTCAATTCAATTTCAAGGGCTTTATGTGCATGGGAAACATATGTTTACATTGCCCAAGAAAGTGAAATAGATAATAAACAAAGTGAAATAAACAATACAAAATGCACAGTAAACATTACACGTTCCAAATGAATAATGACATTTCAATGTCATTTTATGTCTATATACAGTATTGTAATGGCGTGCAAATAGTTAACGTACAGAAGGGAAAATAAATACACAATAATATTGGTTGTATTTACAATGGTGTTTGTTCTTCACTGGTTGCCCTTTTCTTGTGGCAACAGGTCACAAATCTTGCTGATGTGATTGCACACTGTGGTATTTCACCCAATAGATAATGGAGTTCATCAAAATGTGATTTGTTTTCGAATTCTTTGTGGGTCTGTGTAATCTGAGGGAAATATATGTCTCTAATATGGTCAGACATTTGCCAGGAGGTTAGGAAATGCAACTAATTTTTCACCTCATTTTGTGGGCAATGTGCATGGTGGCCTTTCTCAATAGCAAGTCTATGCTCACCGAGTCTCTAGATTTCCTTAATTTTGGGTCAGTCAGTGTTCGGGTATTCTGTCACTGTGTATTCTCTGTTTAGTGCCAAATAGCATTCTAGTTTCACATTCTTTCCAATTATCTTTTTTTATTCTCATGATTTGGTTGGGTATAATTGTGTTGCTGACCTGGGGCTCTGTGGGGTTTGTTTGTGATTGTGAACAGAGCCCCAGGACCACCTTGCTTGGGGGCTCTTCTCCAGGTTAATTTCTCTGTAGGTGATGGCTTTGTTATGGAAGGTTTGGCAATTGTTTCCTTTTAGGTGGTTGAAGAATTGAACGGCTCTTTTCTGAATTTTGATAATTTGCGGGCTTCGGTCTAATTCTGCTCTGCTGTTTTACGTTGTACAAAGAGGATATTTTGGAAGAATTCTGAATGCAGAGTCTCAATTTGGTGTTTTCAGATTCTCTGAAATCTTGTTTGGTGACCGGATCCCTTACCTCACAACCATAAAGGGCCATGGGTTCTATAACTGATTCAAGTATTTTTGACCAGATCCTAATTTGTATGTCGAATTTTATGTTCCTTTTGATTACATAGAAGGCCCTTCTTGCCTTGTCTCTCAGATCGTTCACAACTTTGTGGAAGTTACCTGTGGCACTAATGTTTAGGCTGAGGTGTGTATAGTTTTTTGTGTGCTCTAGGGCAACGGTGTCTAGATGAAATGTGTATTTGTGGTCCTGGCAACTGGACGCGTTTTGGAACACCATTATTTTTGTCTTACTGAGATTTACCGACAGGATTGAATGCATATCACCCATTATCAGCAACCATCACTCCTGTGTTCCAATGGCACATTTTGTTAACTAATCCAAGTTTATCATTTTAAAAGGCTAATTGATCATTAGAAAACTATTTTGCAATTATGTTAATACAGCTGAAAACTGTTGTTTCTGATTAAAGAAGCAATTAAACTGGCCTTCTTTAGACTAGTTGAGTATCTGGAGCATCAGCATTTGTGGGTTTGATTACAGGCTCAGAATTTATTCTGAAACTCGTCAGTCTATTCTTGTTCTGGGAAATGAAGGCTATTCCTTGCGATAAATTGCCAAGAAACTGAAGATCTCGTACAACGCTCTGTACCACTCCCTTCACAGAACAGGGCCAACTGTCTCTAACCAGAATAGAAAGAGGAGTGGGAGGCCCCGGTGTTGCAAAGAAAAAGCCATATCTTTAGACTGGCCAATAAAAATAAAATATTAAGATGGGCAAAAGAACAAAGACACTGGACACAGGAAGATTGGAAAAAAGTGTTATGGACAGACGAACCTAAGTTTGAGGTGTTCGGATCACAAAGAATAACATTCGTGAGCCACAGAAAAAAATGAAAGTATGCTGGAGGATTGCTTGACGTCATCTGTCAAGCATGGTGGAGGCAATGTGATGGTCTGGGGGTTTGGTGGTTGTAAAGTGGGATATTTGTACATGGTAAAAGGTATCTTGAAGAAGGAAGGCTATCACTCCATTTTGCAACGCCATACATACCCTGTGGATGGTGCTTAATTGGAGCCAATTTCCTGACCCAAAGCACAGCTCCAAACTATGCAAACTATGTCTATAATAGAGTGGCCAGCACAGTCACCGACTGGCTGAGTCGGCCACCGAGTGGCAGATCTGGCAGATCTTGGCCGACTGGCAGATCCGGGCAGACTGGCGGCGCTGGGCAGAGGGGCTCTGGCGCTGGGCAGAGGGGCTCTGGCGCTGGGCAGAGGGGCTCTGGCGCCTCTGGGCTGAGGGGCTCTGGCGCCGGGCAGGCGGGAGACTCCGGCAGCGGCGCCGGGCAGGCGGGAGACTCCGGCAGCGGCGCCGGGCAGGCGGGAGACTCCGGCAGCGGCGCCGGGCAGGCGGGAGACTCCGGCAGCGGCGCCGGGCAGGCGGGAGACGCCGGCAGCGGCGCCGGGCAGGCGGGAGACGCCGGCAGCGGCGCCGGGCAGGCGGGAGACGCCGGCAGCGGCGCCGGGCAGGCGGGAGAGGAGAAAGGCGAGGCGCACTGTAGGCCTGATGCGTGGTGCTGGCACTGGTGGTACTGGGCCGAGGACACGCACAGGAAGCCTGGTGCGGGGAGCTGCTATACCAGAGGGCTGGGGTGTGGAGGTGGTACTGGATAGACCGGACCGTGCAGGCGCACTGGAGCTCTTGAGCACCGAGCCTGCCCAACGATACGCGGAGCAGGAATATACCGCACCGGGCTATGCACCCGCACTGGGGACACCGTGCGCACCACTGCATAACACGGTGCCTGCCCGGACTGTCTAGCCCCCCGGTAAGCACAGGGAGTTTGAGCAGGTCTCCTACCTGGCGTTGCCATACCCCCTGTAAGCCCCCCCCCCCAATAAATTTTTGGGGCTGATTCCCGGGCTTCCGTCCGCACCGTCGTGCTTGCTTCGCTAACCTCATTCTCCTGTAACCTTCCGCGCACTGCTCCATCGAATCCCAAGTGCGGGCTCCGGCACTCTCCCTAGATCGACCGCCCACCTGTCTATCTCCTACCAAGAAGTATAGTCCATACTGTACTCCTCTTTGGGCTGCTCCTGTTTCCTCTTCTCCTGCTGCACCTTTGGGTGGCTACACTCCCATGGTTTAGCCCAGGGTCCTCTCCCGTCAAGGATTTCCTCCCATGTCCAGAAAGCCTTAATACGCAGCTCCTCTTTGGGCTGCTCCTGCCTGTTGACACGCTGCTTGGTCCATTTACGGTGGGTGATTCTGTCACTGTTTTCATGTGGTGAAGGAGAGTCGGACCAAACTGCAGCGTGTATATTGCGATCCATGTTTAATCACACAGCGTAACACGAATCCAAAACACAAACTCTACAAAACAATAAACGTAATGAAAACCGAAACAGCCTAAACTGGTGCAAACTAACACAGATTAAGGACGTCAAAACACTCAGGACAATCACCCACGACAAACTCAAAGAATATGGCTGCCTAAATATGATTCCCAATCAGAGACAACAATAAGCACCTGCCTCTGATTGAGAACCACTCCAGACAGCCATAGACTTTGCTAGATAACCCCACTAGCTACAATCCCAAATACATACACACCAAAACCCCAAGACAAAACACACCACAATACAAAAACTCCATGCCACACCCTGGCCTGACCCAATACATGAAGAAAAACACAAAATACTTAGACCAGGGCGTGACAATAGCTCTGTTATTTCGCTGTGATCTGATAGGGGTGGCAGTGGACTGATTGTGAAAGCTCTAAGAGACTCTGGGTTGTGGTCAGTGATAAAGTAGTCTACATTACTACTGCCAAGAGATGAGCTATAGGCGTGCCTACCATTGACTATGTACATACCCAGTTTGCGACAGAGCTGCAGGTGTTGTGACCCATTTTTGTTGGTTATTTTGTTGTAGTTGTTTCTAGGGGGGCATATGAGGGAGATAATTCTGTCACCTCCTGTCATGTTTTGTCATTTATTATCTTGTCTTGTCCCTGTGCTTCCCATTCTATTCGTTTCCCTCTGCTGGTCTTATTAGGTTCTTTCCCTCTTTCTATCCCTCTCTCTCCCCCTCCCTCTCTCACTCTCTCGCTCTCTCTTCTCTCTATCGTTCCGTTCCTGCTCCCAGCTGTTCCTATTCCCCTAATCAATCATTTAGTCTTCCCACACCTGTTCCCGATCCTTTCCCCTGATTAGAGTCCCTATTTCTTCCTTTGTGTTCCGTTCCTGTCCTGTCGGTTCCTTGTCTAGAGTTCACCGTGCTGTGTTTGTGTATCGCCCTGTCGTGTCGTGTTTTCCTCAGATGCTGCGTGGTGAGCAGGTGTCTGAGTCTGTCTGGTTCAAGTGCCTTCCCGAGGCAACCTGCTGTTCACCTGCTGTTCAAGATCGAGTCTCCAGTTTGTCCTCGTCATTTCGAGTGAAAGTTGTGTTTTTTGTTTGTATTTACTTTACTGGATTAAAGACTCTGTTTTCGCCAAGTCGCTTTTGGGTCCTCTTTCACCTGCATGACAGAAGGAACCGACAAGGAATGGACCCAGCGACTTCAGACGCTCGTTACACTGCCGTCGAGATCCAAGGAGCCATGCTCGGCAGACACGAGCAGGAATTGTCTGCTGCTCGCCATGCCGTGGAGAACCTGGCCGCTCAGGTTTCCGACCTCTCTGGACAGTTCCAGAGTCTACGTCTCGTGCCACCTGTTACTTCCTGGCCTGCCGAGCCTCCAGAACCTAGGGTTAATAACCCACCTTGCTACTCCGGGCAGCCCACTGAGTGCCGCTCCTTTCTCACGCAGTGTGAGATTGTGTTCTCTCTCCAACCCAACACATACTCTAGAGAGAGAGCTCGGGTTGCTTACGTCATTTCACTCCTTACTGGCCGGGCTCGAGAATGGGGCACAGCTATCTGGGAGGCAAGGGCTGATTGCTCTAACAAGTTCCAGAACTTTAAAGAGGAGATGATTCGGGTTTTTGACCGTTCAGTTTTTGGTAGGGAGGCTTCTAGGGCCCTGGCTTCCTTATGCCAAGGTGAACGGTCCATAACGGATTATTCTATTGAGTTTCGCACTCTTGCTGCCTCTAGTGAGTGGAACGAGCCGGCGCTGCTCGCTCGTTTTCTGGAGGGACTCCACGCAGTGGTTAAGGATGAGATTCTCTCCCGGGAGGTTCCTTCAGATGTGGACTCTTTGATTGCTCTCGCCATCCGCATAGAACGACGGGTAGATCTTCGTCACCGGGCTCGTGGAAGAGAGCTCGCATCAACGGTGTTTCCCTGCTCCGCATCGCAACCATCTCACTCCTCTGGCTCAGAGTCTGAGCCCATGCAGCTGGGAGGGATTCGCATCTCGACTAAGGAGAGGGAACGGAGGATCACCAACCGCCTGTGCCTCTATTGCGGAGTTGCTGGACATTTTGTTAATTCATGTCCAGTAAAAGCCAGAGCTCATCTGTAAGCGGAGGGCTACAGGTGAGCGCAACTACTCAAGTCTCTCCATCAAGATCCTGTACTACTTTGTCGGTCCATCTACGCTGGACCGGTTCGGGTGCTACATGTAGTGCCTTGATAGACTCTGGGGCTGAGGGTTGTTTCATGGACGAAGCATGGGTTCGGAAACATGACATTCCTTTCAGAGAGTTAGAGAAGCCTACGCCCATGTTCGCCTTAGATGGTAGTCATCTTCCCAGTATCAGATTTGAGACACTACCTTTAACCCTCACAGTATCTGGTAACCACAGTGAGACTATTTCTTTTTTGATTTTTCGTTCACCGTTTACACCTGTTGTTTTGGGTCATCCCTGGCTAGTATGTCATAATCCTTCTATTAATTGGTCTAGTAATTCTATCCTATCCTGGAACGTTTCTTGTCATGTGAAGTGTTTAATGTCTGCCATCCCTCCCGTTTCTTCTGTCCCTACTTCTCAGTAGGAACCTGGCGATTTGACAGGAGTGCCGGAGGAATATCATGATCTGCGCACGGTCTTCAGTCGGTCCCGAGCCAACTCCCTTCCTCCTCACCGGTCGTATGATTGTAGTATTGATCTCCTTCCGGGGACCACTCCTCCTCGGGGTAGACTATACTCTCTGTCGGCTCCCGAACGTAAGGCTCTCGAGGATTATTTGTCTGTGTCTCTTGACGCCGGTACCATAGTGCCTTCTTCCTCTCCGGCCGGGGCGGGGTTCTTTTTGTTAAGAAGAAGGACGGTACTCTGCGCCCCTGCGTGGATTATCGAGGGCTGAATGACATAACGGTTAAGAATCGTTATCCGCTTCCCCTTATGTCATCAGCCTTCGAGATTCTGCAGGGAGCCAGGTGCTTTACTAAGTTGGACCTTCGTAACGCTTACCATCTCGTGCGCATCAGAGAGGGGGACGAGTGGAAAACGGCGTTTAACACTCCGTTAGGGCATTTTGAGTACCGGGTTCTGCCGTTTGGTCTCGCCAATGCGCCAGCTGTTTTTCAGGCATTAGTTAATGATGTTCTGAGAGACATGCTGAACATCTTTGTTTTTGTCTATCTTGACGATATCCTGATTTTTTCTCCGTCACTCGAGATTCATGTTCAGCACGTTCGACGTGTTCTACAGCGCCTTTTAGAGAATTGTCTCTACGTAAAGTCTGAGAAGTGCTCTTTTCATGTCTCCTCCGTTACTTTTCTCGGTTCCGTTATTTCCGCTGAAGGCATTCAGATGGATTCCGCTAAGGTCCAAGCTGTCAGTGATTGGCCCGTTCCAAGGTCACGTGTCGAGTTGCAGCGCTTTTTAGGTTTCGCTAATTTCTATCGGCGTTTCATTCGTAATTTCGGTCAAGTTGCTGCCCCTCTCACAGCTCTTACTTCTGTCAAGACGTGTTTTAAGTGGTCCGGTTCCGCCCAGGGAGCTTTTGATCTTCTAAAAGAACGTTTTACGTCCGCTCCTATCCTCGTTACTCCTGACGTCACTAGACAATTCATTGTCGAGGTTGACGCTTCAGAGGTAGGCGTGGGAGCCATTCTATCCCAGCGCTTCCAGTCTGACGATAAGGTTCATCCTTGCGCTTATTTTTCTCATCGCCTGTCGCCATCTGAGCGCAACTATGATGTGGGTAACCGTGAACTGCTCGCCATCCGCTTAGCCCTAGGCGAATGGCGACAGTGGTTGGAGGGGGCGACCGTTCCTTTTGTCGTTTGGACAGACCATAAGAACCTTGAGTACATCCGTTCTGCCAAACGACTTAATGCCCGTCAAGCTCGTTGGGCGTTGTTTTTCGCTCGTTTCGAGTTTGTGATTTCTTACCGTCCGGGTAGCAAGAACACCAAGCCTGATGCCTTATCCCGTCTGTTTAGTTCTTCTGTGGCTTCTACTGATCCCGAGGGGATTCTTCCTTATGGGCGTGTTGTCGGGTTAACAGTCTGGGGAATTGAAAGACAGGTTAAGCAAGCACTCACGCACACTGCGTCGCCGCGCGCTTGTCCTAGTAACCTCCTTTTCGTTCCTGTTTCCACTCGTCTGGCTGTTCTTCAGTGGGCTCACTCTGCCAAGTTAGCTGGTCATCCCGGTGTTCGAGGCACTCTTGCGTCTATTCGCCAGCGCTTTTGGTGGCCGACTCAGGAGCGTGACACGCGCCGTTTCGTGGCTGCTTGTTCGGACTGCGCGCAGACTAAGTCGGGTAACTCTCCTCCTGCCGGTCGTCTCAGACCGCTCCCCATTCCTTCTCGACCATGGTCTCACATCGCCCTAGACTTCATTACCGGTCTGCCTTTGTCTGCGGGGAAGACTGTGATTCTTACGGTTGTCGATAGGTTCTCTAAGGCGGCACATTTCATTCCCCTCGCTAAACTTCCTTCCGCTAAGGAGACGGCACAAATCATTATCGAGAATGTATTCAGAATTCATGGCCTCCCGTTAGACGCCGTTTCAGACAGAGGCCCGCAATTCACGTCACAGTTTTGGAGGGAGTTCTGTCGTTTGATTGGTGCGTCCGTCAGTCTCTCTTCCGGGTTTCATCCCCAGTCTAACGGGCAAGCAGAGAGGGCCAATCAGACGATTGGTCGCATACTACGCAGCCTTTCTTTCAGAAACCCTGCGTCTTGGGCAGAACAGCTCCCCTGGGCAGAATACGCTCACAATTCGCTTCCTTCGTCTGCTACCGGGTTATCTCCGTTTCAGAGTAGTCTGGGTTACCAGCCTCCTCTGTTCTCATCCCAGCTTGCCGAGTCCAGCGTTCCCTCCGCTCAAGCGTTTGTCCAACGTTGTGAGCGCACCTGGAGGAGGGTGAGGTCTGCACTTTGCCGTTACAGGGCACAGACTGTGAGAGCCGCCAATAAACGCAGGATTAAGAGTCCAAGGTATTGTTGCGGCCAGAGAGTGTGGCTTTCCACTCGCAACCTTCCTCTTACGACAGCTTCTCGTAAGTTGACTCCGCGGTTCATTGGTCCGTTCCGTGTCTCCCAGGTCGTCAATCCTGTCGCTGTGCGACTGCTTCTTCCGCGACATCTTCGTCGCGTCCATCCTGTCTTCCATGTCTCCTGTGTTAAGCCCTTTCTTCGCACCCCCGTTCGTCTTCCCTCCCCCTCCCGTCCTTGTCGAGAGCGCACCTATTTACAAGGTACATAAGATCATGGACATGCGTTCTCGGGGACGGGGTCACCAATACTTAGTGGATTGGGAGGGTTACGGTCCTGAGGAGAGGAGTTGGGTTCCGTCTCGGGACGTGCTGGACCGTTCACTCATTGATGATTTCCTCCGTTGCCGCCAGGATTCCTCCTCGAGTGCGCCAGGAGGCGCTCGGTGAGTGGGGGGTACTGTCATGTTTTGTCATTTATTATCTTGTCTTGTCCCTGTGCTTCCCATTCTATTCGTTTCCCTCTGCTGGTCTTATTAGGTTCTTTCCCTCTTTCTATCCCTCTCTCTCCCCCTCCCTCTCTCACTCTCTCGCTCTCTCTTCTCTCTATCGTTCCGTTCCTGCTCCCAGCTGTTCCTATTCCCCTAATCAATCATTTAGTCTTCCCACACCTGTTCCCGATCCTTTCCCCTGATTAGAGTCCCTATTTCTTCCTTTGTGTTCCGTTCCTGTCCTGTCGGTTCCTTGTCTAGAGTTCACCGTGCTGTGTTTGTGTATCGCCCTGTCGTGTCGTGTTTTCCTCAGATGCTGCGTGGTGAGCAGGTGTCTGAGTCTGTCTGGTTCAAGTGCCTTCCCGAGGCAACCTGCTGTTCACCTGCTGTTCAAGATCGAGTCTCCAGTTTGTCCTCGTCATTTCGAGTGAAAGTTGTGTTTTTTGTTTGTATTTACTTTACTGGATTAAAGACTCTGTTTTCGCCAAGTCGCTTTTGGGTCCTCTTTCACCTGCATGACACCTCCAGGCATGTGTTTGTCTCCATTTGTGCTGAGGGTGTCAGGTTCTTGTCCAGTTCTGGCATTTAGGTTGCCACACACTAGTATATGTCCTTTGGCCTGGAAATTGTTGATCTCCCCCTATAGGATGAAGAAGGTGTCATCGTATGGGGCTTCTACTGGGGGGGGATGCAGTTTGCACACACAAGGCCATTTTTGTCTGTTGAGATCATTTCCTTGTTCATTTCTAGCCAGGTGCACAATGTTCCTATTTTGACTAATTTAATAGAGTGGCTAAGGTCTGCTCTATATCAAATTATCATACCCCCCTGAGTCCCTTACCTGTTTCACACCTGGTAGTTTGGTGGATGGGACTACCAGCTCAGTGGGTCAATCTCCTTTATACCATGTTTCTTGTAGGATGTCAATGTCTGTACTTCCCATTTCTTTGAAGTCTGGGTTCCTTATCTTTAGGCCAAAGGCAGGTGACCTCAGACCTTGTATATTCCAGGATGAGATAGTAAAAGCTTTGTGTTTCATAGTGTCGAGAGTTGTTTTTGTGTGGCTTAGGCCTGGACCATCACAGTAGGTGTGAGCAGAGCATGTTGAGCATCTGATACATACCTCTCAGGTCGAAGGATGGGGCTTGGGCGGGTGAAAATGAGGGGTTTGGACCTGTTGCTCTGTTCACGGCCTGGGCATGTCCTGCTGTCATGTTAAGGTCCTTGCTGCAGGGGCGAGGGGCATGGGGTGGGAAGAAGGGGCATATGTTTGATATGGGGGGGCCTATATAGGGTGTGGCCGGTGTTTGCTTGGGGTGGTCTTAGCTGGTTGGGGTGTGGCTGGTGATGCTGTGGTCTGGGTGTAGGTCCACTTGGCGTGGGTTCTCTCGGGGCAGGTCATTCAGGAGGGGTTTTTGGAGGTCTGGGAGGGTGTCTCTCTGGTCTGTGCGGGGTGTCCGTTGCTCTGTTGTTCATGTGTGAGGTGCTGGGGCTACGTTTGAGGGTAACGTCCTTCAGGGTCCTGGCAAAAGTTGGGATTGCTGCTTTGTAGAGGTGGACCTGTTCGTAAAGACTGTTCAAGTAAAGGGTGGAGTGATGTGCTGAGTGCTGTGGCCACCCTTTCTTGCTGGGCCCTGAGGTCATTTGTGCCCGTGTGAATTATGATGTGGCTGGGGGACCCTAGGACATGCCTAGTGTTCGGGCACCAGAGTTTAGCCACTTTGTGGTTGGGAAAAAGTTTATCCTCTTGAATGTATTTGACATTTGAGTCAATGAGGATTACAATCTCTGGCTTTTGTGTCCTCAATGGATGTGCGGGGGTTGTCAAGAGAGCTGTCAGGGAAGCTGACAGGGAGGCTGTTAGAAGGGGGTGGGGTCTGTTGGGTTGGTGGGTCATGAGTTCTTTCCAATTGTGGTGTTTAGGTGTTGGTCCGGGTATGAGGTTGGCTGTTCTTCTGGCTTCGCTGGGGGACTGTCCTGCTCTCTGTCACACCTCAGCTTTGTCACCTCCTCTTTCAATGCCATTTGTGCCTCTTTAAATTCTCTCACCTCAGTCCGCAGAGCAGCCAGCCCTGTCAGACAGCCGTCCATTTCCACCTTCTGCCCTCCGGGTGTCGTTGTGCTGGTCTGTTTTGTGGGTTTGTTCTGTCTGGATTGTGTGGACTAGTGAATTTATCCCTCTCAATGATGGACGAGCAGTCAGTTGTGGGACCTGGGTGTGTTCAGTCCTGGGCGGGGACGGGGGACTATCCTTGTTTGCAGGACAGTTTGAAGAGGTGTGGTAAGACTCACTCGGGATGGGGAAGTCATCACAGAGAGAGAGCTGCGTCTGCTGTGCTCTCTCTTTGATCATGTACAAGTCCTGCTGGAACTGCTTGAGGATGCCCTGCACCATTACTGTCCCAGACTTGTACACGTTGACAGAGGTTGTTTCCATTTCCTCAATGTCTAGTATTCTGAGTTTCCACCCTGGGCCAATACCATCTGCCCTCATATAGGGGTAGTGTGCTCTTATAGCACTGTGCCATGCCAGGAGATGGTCTGTATTACTTACGTTCCCCCCTTTGTAGCAATCAGCAAATTGTGTCTCTGGATTGTCCTCGATGAGCTTTTTTTTTTTTTACGTATTCCGTGCAGTGATATTTTTAATATCCATGGGGTACTGGGGGGGGGGGGGTGAAACTCTCCTGCCATTGTTAGGCTCAAGAATATTCACACCTTTAACTTCATACTTCAGTGCTAATTACAGTTGCAGCCAGGTCTGTCCTGTCCTAGCAGCTTGGTAGCTTAGTAGCCTTATTTATTCAGCTTTATTCAACAAAATTACCTAGAGATTGTCTTTTACTTTTTCAGAAGTAGTTTCAGACAGAACACTACTCACTCAGTTTTTTTGTTGGATGGTTTTTCCAGGTTCCACTGTGTTTCTTCTGCAGGTTTTGGGTTGTTAGAAGTTTTTTCTTGATAGTACTACTTTTTCGTACCTTTTTATGTACCTACAGAGTAGTACACGATCAATGCACTGTCCACGGTCCTGAACTGAAAGTGCATTACCCTTAATACTGCCTGTCTCTCTCTCTCTCTCTCTCTCATCCTCCTCCTCTCTCTCGCACATCCTCCTTCCTTCCTTCCCCCTCTCTCTCTCTCATCCTTTTTCCCGCTCTCTCATCCTCCTACCCTCTCTCTCTCTCACATCCTCCTTCCCTCTCTCTCTCTCATTCTCCTTTCCTCTCTCTCTCACCCTCTCTCTCTCTCTCTCTCTCACCAGGGTAGAGAGACTAAGTTCTGTCACCTCTTAGAACAAGAGATGAAAGCTTCTCAAGGCCCTGTTCTTCTTACATAGAAAAACTGTCCGACACCCGGAGATATCCTATTCTCTCTCTCGCCCTCTTTCTCTCTCACACACACACATGCACGCACGCATACACATGTTGCGTATCACTTATCAGTGTAACAAAAACCATGTCACACCACTGTAGATACACACCGCTCACTTTGCTTTTCTTTCATCTCAACTTTTTCTTCAATTATGCAATTACAATACAAATCCCACGCCTCCCACACACGCCTCCCACACAGCACAACTGTTTGAAAGACTGCCTTATCCATGTCATCACTGTCTGATTTGTCCATATGTGTTATTGCTTGTGTACAGCACAGAAGTAACCTCGTAATCCCTTTTCACATCCATATGTTATGTTCTACAGTATATGTCTGTCTCTGATGTGTCTCTCCAACATACTGGCTTTGAACGATGAAAAGGACACAGTATCATCTGACATACAGATTATCAGTAGAGCACTGAGGTACCAGCAAACAGGAACACCAACATTTCATCAGAAGGACAGGTCTATATCATTTTTGTGGAGCTGCAAAACAGCATGATTATTTTGTATCAGTTGCTGTGATTTTATACCACCCCCAAAAGTGTGTACACAAAACTGTACACCTGAGTGTTGGTGTTTCTCACGGTATAGCAATGAAATAATCTGTTCAGAGACACTAATCACGCCTGCCAAGGCATTCTACAGAACCAGCCAAAGAGAGATGCTGTTCCAATAACAAGCATTGACAAGACTTTTGGCACTGTCTCAGTAGTCAACAAACAACGGCACAGAGGGATAGAGAGAAAAACACATTTCCTCACACACCTGTTAGGTCAAACTGCATGAGAAGATGTCTCTACCATGTCCGAGATCTGAGCTAGACTTTGTATTATGATCATACAGTAAGTACTCACTTAGCACATAACGCTCTGAGAGCAACATGTCTCTTAGAGCTGTTGGTTGTGTTGGTTGTCCTATGATTATTTTGCATTCAATCTTCCCACATAGTTCTGGGAATGGTCCAAGATACCCAGCTAGTCCATAACGTTCTTAGAACCATATGTTTCTTAGGTGGGAATTTCAGTACTTCAGCATAACATTTCCTACTGGGATCCTCATGGTTCTATTAAAGTAATGTTTCGAGAATGTTAATAAGGAACAAAATTCGTCTGGGAATTTCAGTATTCAGTATAAAGTTTTCTGTATGGTTCTATTTAAAGTAATGTTAATTAGGAACATTCAAAGAATATTCTAAGAATATTTTTAAAAAACATACATTCTGTGTGTTCAGGTGTGTTTGCTGTGCCCACTAATTGTCCATTCCGGATCTTAATGTGCTTGTTTCCTATGGTATTTACTTGTTGTTTCCCAAATTCTGTTTGAATAGACACAAATTAGCAGCTTTGTATGAATTTAAAAAACGTGGCCTGCTAGTTCAAACCTGGTGGTGCAGTGGATTGATTCCATTGCTAGAGAACAAAAGATCATAGGTTTGAATGTCCCTGAAACCATGCCAAAATAAAAAATACTTGTTCGTATGATTAATAATTAATAATTAATGCCTTAGCATCTTAAGTTCCATGCGTCCTATCTGAGTTCAGTTAACAGTTAACCTAAGCCAGCAGAGTTATTAAATGTCTTATTGAGACATGTTCTCAGAACATTATTTAGTTACCTTAAAATAACCTATAATTTATATTCTCAGAACATTAATTAAACCTACCAGGAAAACGTTCAGGGAACCATATTAAAGTGTTTGTTTCACCTCCCCATGCAACCTAAAAATGTATGTCCGGTCAGGAAACCACATGGCTTCGTTCCCAGAACCACTTCCAAGGAACAAATGTGCTATCTGGATATCATCTCTCCAGACAGAGACTAATGAAAGACATGATACAGAACTTTGGCGAATAGTAACTTAAGTATTACTTTACTCTTTCACTTTTGGCTGGATGTGCATAATCTATGAGCAGAATTACCTCAATAAGCCTCAAAATTGCTAGTTTGAAAGTGACTGTTTACTAGAAGCTGTGTGCCACCATTTTCCCTACATTTATTTACCCACGCGTGGACCCGCCCCCTAGCAATTCGAGTTCCAGCCAATGAGCTTCAGCCCCTCGGCATTTGAGTGACAGCTAGCAAGATGCACACACAGGAGAGCAAGAGAGAGAGTGCAATGATATGGTGCATATATCTGCACATATGTGACCGACAAGCTCGATTCAGTCTTACGTAGCATCATTTGAATATATATATTTTTTTTACAGTGGATAAAGTAGAGACTCAGAGCTAGAACATTGAATATCATTCACTACAGTTGAGGAACAATGGGAAAGTAATTACGCTTTGAAAGTTGATAAACTTATATCCTCACTTTTGAGAAAATGGCTTTTAGTGTTTTGCAAAACCTACTGGAGAGCTCTTCTTTGTCTATACCCATTCAGCATTGTTCACACCCTCTAAAGCTTTAGCTCCACCCATCTCTTTAAAGGTTGATACGAGAATTCAGTCCTAACAACAGCAGTCAAGCACCCAAGCTAACTGGCTAATGTTGGCTAGCTTTCTAGATACTTCCAGACACAAATGAGGGAACAACTCACTTTGACAATTTTACTTGCCCTTGCAGAGCTGCTTAGGCTGTTTTATGTTATCCAGAGCGTTGAAGACTGCAACTGTTGGCAAAAATGTAATTACGTTTTTTTGCCACCTTTACTGACACCGGCCATATTCAATGGGTGTTGAGCGTTCATAAATTTGTCAGTTATTCTGTGCTCTGGCCCACTCAGACGAGAGTGCACTGAAATCTTAGTAGATAGCCAGAGCGAATTTACCAGCTACGTCTATCAACATTTGTCGCAGTGACGTCATTAACATTCTATTGAAATGGTTACTTGCACAGTGGAGTATTTTGTTCAGACATGTATCTAGCTAGCTAGCTAGCTAAACAATGAACCATAATCCCAACTCATTACTTTACAACCCTGAATGAATCTGCAGGTAGCTAACCAACCAGGTTCAATGTTAGCTAGCTAACATTAGGCTATAACTAGCAAAGCAAATGTCTCTAAGATATGGATAATATCACTACACAGATCATACACGTAAGGTTAGCTAGCTGACCTAACAACAGCAGTCAAGGACCCAAGATAACTGGCTAACGTTGGCTAGCATGCTAGCTACTTCCAGACACAAATGAGAGAACAGCTCACTCTGACCATTTGACTTGCCCTAGCAGAGCTGGTTAGGCTGTTTTTATGTTATCCAGACCAATGGTCACCGCAACTGTGCTGCTGGCAACAATTTAATTATGCTTTTATGCCAACGTTTACTGACAGCAGCCATAATCTGGCCATAACCTGGCCATAACCGACCATAATCCGGCCATAATGTACAGGTAGCTAACCAAACAGGTTCAATGTTTGCTAGCAAACATTAGGCTATAACTAGCAAAGCAAATGGCTCATAGATACAAATAATATATTACACAGATCATACACATAATGTTAGCTAGCGAGCCAGCCAGCTAACTTTAGCTAGCTAGCTAACAGTACACTTTATCTTGAAATGAAAACTGCTTTCTGATTAATTAGAAATGTGTAATATCTGAAAATGTAGCTAGCTAGACGATGGATGGACGCTTCTCCCTCTCTTTCACGGATGCCATGGTTGCCCTTAGTTTGAAGATGTAATCCACAGAGGTGTTTTTTCCATCTCCTTAGCTAGCATACTCTATCTCCAATTATTTAAAAACTCGGTCCTTCAGAAAGTGCAGAGCAGTTCTACTATGCAATATATTTTTTATAAAGCAGCGTTAGACAGGATTACCTATATATACTGACCAGCTCAAATATACAGAAGTGTGCTACATGGCAGACCAATCCGAACTCATTTCTAGGCATGTCCAGCCCACTCATTATCTCTGCCAATCATGGCTAGTGGGAAGGTTGTTGTTTTTTCTGTGGCTAAACTAACTAGGCTCGTAATTTAACACATATTCATATGTACAGATGTTATACAAGTTTGTAACTAAGGCACATGAAAGTTAACACGTTTCAGAAGGCATTTCTGCCAAAAAAGCATTTTGATAAATAAATAAATATGTACATTCAAATGACTCTCCTGTTAAGTAATGAAGGCGCGACATATGCCTAGTTTCCTGAAACGAGTCATATGTGACTTAGTTGCAATTTTCGGTGGAACACTTTTTGCTCGTGTGGGCTACTTTCAGAACTACTGTCTAAAAATGTACAAATGTACCGGAGAATCACTTTAATAGTGTTGGTCTGGGCCTAATTCGATCCTATATCCAGGCAGTATGTACTGCCCTCTTGTCACATGCTCAAGCTTGGACGGGTCTATCACTTCACTGTGAACTACTGTTCTACAGTTCTACAGCTGCACCATCGAGAGCATCACCACCTGGTATGGCAATTGAGCGGCATCAGACCGTAAGGCGCTACAGAGGGTAGTGCATACGGCCCAGGACATCACTGGGGCCAAGCTTCCTGCCATCCTGGACCTAAATAATAGGTGGTGTCAGAGGCAAGCCCATAAAATTGTCAGAGACTCCAGTCACCCAAGTCATAGACTGTTTTCTCTGCTACCACACAGCAAGTGGTACCGGAGCGCCAAGTCTAGGACAAAAAGCTCCTTAACAGCTTCTACCCCCAAGCCATAAGACTGCTGAACAATTAATCAAATGGCCATTGGACAATTTACATTGACCCCCTCCTCCATTGGTTTTGTACACTGCTGCTACTCGCTGTTGCATTGTCACTTCACCCCCACCTACATGTACAAATGACCTCAACTAGCCTGTGACCCCACACACTAAATCGGTACCGGTACCTCCTGTATATAGCCTCGTTATTGTTATTTTATTGTGTTACTTTAGTTTATTTGATAAATACTTCCTTAACTCTTCTTGAACTGGTTAAGGGCTTGTAAAGTAAGCATTTCACTATAAGGTCTACACTTGATGTATTCGGGGCATGTGACAAGTAAAGCTTGATTTACCTCCAGACACTGACAAAGTAGACCTAAGTACAGAAATACCATCTTAGATAAAATGAGAAACAGAAAATAAAACAGACCAACTTCTTCCACAGAGGGGTCCCTCGGAGGGAGGGAAGGGGGGGACTGGTGTTAGCGGCAATACCTCAATTAGGATCTCAATAAAGACGGGACCACAGGGAGTAGAAGTGAACCACAAGCATCTAAAAACGCAGCGATTAATAATTTTCCTTCATGAACTCTACATTGTTTCTACATCTCCCTTGACACTGCAGGGACTTCCTCAGAGGGCTGCTTCATTGTGGTGCATTGTACACAGGACTAGGATAAGGCAGCCTCTTATAGGACACTCCAGTGACTGTCTGCTTAGCTATGCCATGTTGACCCTGGGTAGAGATGCAAAGTTGAGGGAGGAAAGAACAATAGCGCAGTCACAGCTGCATTGATTGCACTCGTCTAACTCATAAACCACCTCTCATACAAACACACACATACACATAGAAATGTCCATTTGTACACACACGTTTGTACACGCATTCTCATCCACACTCTCTCTCAAACACACACCAGCAGACAATGGAAATCCTGAAAGGGCCTGCCAACTTCGATAGCTTTCACATAGTGCCTGTAGGATCCAACATCAATCCTGCCACTGATAGGAATGCAATATAATCAGATTCGAAAGGGGGGACGAAACATTTGTGAAATAACCACTTATCATGATGTATCACACAAGCAAAGCAAGTATAGGGTGGGAAAGTGGGGTGAGTTTAATCTGTTTTGGTGTTTTCATTAAACATAGAGGCCAGGATCAATAGAGAAAGAGCAGTGAGTAGCAGAATGAGAACTTGACTAACAACAGCAAGGTAGGCCTTACTTACACTCACTTCACAAACATGTGCCCTCTGCCACTTACTCGCCCAGGATTTCAAAATGGTCTACAGACTCATTAATCCCCACTCATCTTTCACTCGTCTCTTTCAACTCACTAAGAAACACTATGTTCCAGAAACACTTTACTGCTCTTCAAATGAAACTCAAATATTTTAGTAGAATATCCTCTAGCTTATTGTATCGGTGCAGTCTGTGGCCTCAAACCCTCACAGAATACACACAGTCCAGTGAGTTGGATGGGGACCCCTCCCTCTTCTTCACAGGTGCTGCAAGGGGCTAGTGCTTCATTAGAACATCATTGACATCTGGGTTGTTGATAGAAAATGGCACATTAACATGTAGTAAAACTCGTCCCAGTAATCATTAATTAGCTTGCCCTTTCACAAAGGGGAGCCAGGCCTGTGTTCTAGGGGAGATATACTAATTGTCTAAGAGCGGTAAAAGGGCTTTTTAATATACTAGAGCTGTAGATGGAGCTCTCCTGTCGTAGTGGAATCATAACATACAATATGAGAAGCATAAAAGTACATTATGGAAATAGTTGTGATACTCATCATTAGGGCCAGGAGCTTTTCCTGATTACATGACCTGACCAGAAAAAACTCAAGCTATAACATGTCTCTAGGAAAAAGTGAAAAAATATGGTAATAGATGTCGTAATTGTAATGTTGTAAAACAACTCTAATGATTCAGCCAAGTTTGAAAGTAGTACTTTGGGAAGGCAGGCATCAGAATTACTTATTTTCCCAGCTTACTGTCTGGCAGATGCACTGACAGGAGGCCCATTTGGTATTTGATAGAGGGGCTGTCTGTTTGCACAAACGTGAATGGTCGGATGGGTACCTCATTCTGGCCAGATAGATAGAGGGATGAATTTAACGTCTAGACAAATTAATCACACAGAAACAGGAGAGAGAGGTATCACCTTTAGTTTTAATCAATCCAGAGGCCATTCTGAAAACAGTAAGGGATGGACATCTATGGATCTGACTGATGGGAAAGGAGGGCATGGGGATATGGAGGGGAATATGGATAGGGAGAGGATTGGGATGTTGGAGTCAGGTGTTATGCCATGTAGCCAATTAGTATTCCATCTAGAACTCAGCAGCTCATGTCATTGAAGGGAAGTTTAGTGTATCCGTATACTACTATCCCTATACTACTATTCAAATGGTTTAAATGATGTCATAACAATGTTATTTCAAACAGTTTGTGGTTGTAATGATGTCATTTCAACCTATTTTCTCCACTGGGATACTATACTTATCTACTCCAACCATTAGTTCTGATAATAGACCTGAACTATATTGTGTGTTAAAGTTTTATGGCTCAGTGTTAGTGTAATAATCTGTAGTTATTATGGTCCTTCTGAAAGAGAAATAAATAGATCCAACATGGGGATTAGAACAAGATATCAGAAATTATGCTCACCAACAATTACATGTAATGTAGGTTCAGAATTCAATTAATGACATAAGGAGTGTGAAAACCTGCATGTAGGCTACAGGTTTAAACTAAATATTCAAATCAGTTGAGTGAATCAACAAAATAACAAAATAATGTGACAAACATTAAGGAGGAGACATTGGTGTTGCTTTATATTAATAAAGAGATAACGAAAGAAAATACAAGTAAAAAAGTAAAGGAGAAATACAAATAAAAAGGAAAAAGGAAAGAAAATTATGAAAAAAATAATAATAATACCTGGAGCTCAGCTATAAAATGAATGTCATGTCTTTGACAGGGAGGTGTGTGAGAGATGCTTGTGTCTCATAGGGAAGACTGTGCAGTATGTACACATTTAATTCTGATGGATCAACAGGAACTAAGCCAGGCTTGGGCTTTGTTTTCACTAACATGCATGTTGGTCTCTGGAGAAAAAAATGTAACTCAAAAAGAAGGACAGACTAAAGAAATATGTACAAAAATACAGAATACTTTACAAAATGTTGTCTCACGTACTCCAAACCAGTATTTCTGCTTGACTTATTTACAACTTTGATAGCTTTGAACACTATTCTCATAGAATCTATAATTGCTTAACATCAGAAAATCTGAGAGCTTCATGTGTACGCAAAAGAAATTGAATTTTTTAATGACTATTTTACAGATTTGAAGTATTTTCAGGGCATGACTAGAAAAAAAGCAACCACATCATATACAATAGTATAAGGAAATCATGATTTAAAAAGTTAACAAAGAGACCTGTGCATGATAACAAAATGAAACACAGTGCATTCGGAAAGTATTCAGACCCCTTCACTTTTTCAACATTTTGTTACATTACAGCCTTATTCCAAAATTGATTAAATTGTTTTTTCCATCATAAGTCTACCCACAATACCCCATAATGACAAAGCAAAAACAGGTTTGGCAGCAATTACAGCCTTGAGTCTTCTTGGGCATGACGCTACAAGCTTGGCACACCTGTATTTCGGGTGTTTCTCCCATTTTTCTCTGCAGATCCTCTCAAGTTCTGTCAGGTTGGATGGGGAGCGTTGCTGCACAGCTATTTTCAGGTCTCTACAGAGATGTTAGATCGGGTTCAAGTCCGGACTCTGACTGGGCCACTCAAGGACATTCAGGAACTTGTCCCGAAGCCACTCCTGCTTTGTCTTGGCTGTGTGCTTAGAGTTGTTGTCTTGTTAAAATGTGAACCTTCGCCCCAGTCTGAGGTCCAGGTCCTGGTCTCTGTACTTTGCTCCATTCATCTTTCCCTCAATTCTGACTAGTCTCCCAGACCCTGCTGCTGAAAAACATCTCCACAGCATGACGCTGCCACCAGCATACTTCACCGTAGGGATGGTAATTTGCCAGGTGATGGGTGGTGCTGTCAGGCTTTCAGGTGCCTTTTACTGAGGAGTGGCTTCCGTCTGGCCACTCTAGCATTAAGGCCTGATTGCTGGAGTGCTGCAGAGATGGTTGTCCTTCTGGAAGGTTCTCCCATCTCCACAGAGATATAGCTCTGTCAGAGTGACCATCGGGTATTGGTCACTTCCCCGACCAAGGCCCTTCTCCCCCGATTGCTCATTTTGGCCGGGCAGCCGGCTCTAGGAAGAGTCTTGGTGGTTCCAAACTTCTTCCATTTAAGAATCATTGAAGCCACTGTGTTCTTGGGGACCTTCAATGCTGCAGACATTTTTTGGTACCTTTCCCCAGATCTGTGGCACGACACAATCCTGTCTTGGGGGTCTACGGACAATTCCTTCGACCTCATTGTTTTTTTTTTTCTCTGACATGCAATGTCAACTGTGGGACCTTATATAGACAATTGTGTGCTTTTCCAAATCATGTCCAATCAATTGAATTTACCACAGGTGGACACCATTCAAGTTGTAGAAACATCTCAGTAATGATCAATGGAAACAGGATGTACCTGAGCTCAATTTCGAGTATCAAAGCAAAGGGTCTGAATGCTTATGTAAATAAGGTATTTGTTTTTTATTTGTAATACATTTGCAAAAATGTCTAAAAACCTGTTTTTGCTTTGTCGTTATGGGATATTGTGTTTAGATTGATGAGGAGAAAAATATATATATAAGGATGTAACGTAAAAAATGTGGAAAAAGTGAAGGGGTCTGGATACTTTCTGAATGCACTGTAAGCTTTTCTTTAATTAAAGACAAGGGAACAGACATCTAAACTAATTAAAGTGACATTCAAGTTCACAAATTCCCACATATCCAATGTGGTGTCATGGCAATTCCCACCCCCCACCTCACTTATGATCATCAACTATTACAACAGTTACCATGGAAACAACACTTGCTGGAATGTTCCATCTTGTTGTCATGGCGTGGTACAGTGCCAACCAGTTTCAGTAAAAAGCACCCCTTACTCCCTTCTTACTCTGAAGGCATTCGGGTGAGTTAGAGTTACTCATTTGTCCACAAAAAAATCAAGCCCTCTATACAATGTTTTTTTGTAGCATTCTCGTTCAACCTCTCCATGTAATTCCGGAGCTCTTGCGAGTCCCCCAGCTCGATGTCCGGACATACCCACTTAATGTCGGTGGTCTGTCCGAGTGCCAGCGGGCTTAAAACTGGGCATCCATTACTGGGCTTGATGTTGGCGAAGGTAGTAAATTTGACCCTCTTCCTCTTGGTGGTAGGTGAGTTGAGTGACTCGTTCCTGCCTCCCGGGCAGCCTCCCTGGGCACTGCCCTTCAGAACACCTCCGTTCAGCAACTGGCTGCCCTCTTCCAGGGTGCTGCCCAGCTCGTCCTGCTGCTGCTGCAGACACAGGCCCTCCTCCTGGCCAAGCCACACCCAGTCGTGGGCATGGGGCATGGCCTCGGGGGCCTCCAAGGGCAGCTCTTTATGGCGGTACTTGAGGGTGTAGGAGATGCAGTTGATGAGGAAGACCAGAATGGCCAGGCAGAAGACCCCCAGCAGTGCGTACATACCGATCTCCAGGTCAGTGAGGCTGCGGCGTGATGACAACAGATCCTCGTCCGTGCTGCGGCCCCTTGGCAGCTCCTCCTGGGCAGGGAACTCAGAGAACCCCCCAGGGACTCTTCCGTCGGCCGACAGCCTGTCCCCATTGGGCCTCACCGGAATAGGGGTCTTGACTGTCGTGGCCCCCCGGTTCATGATCCCAGCCTCAATGTCAGAAATGGAGCCTCCGTAGTAGGGCGGGTCTGGTCGTGTTTTGCCTCCAGGGTGGCTGTATGGCTCCTCAGAGCGGCCAAACCTAACGCAGACATTTCCCACCCCGGCTGCCAGAATGGTGCGTCGCTTTGTCTTCTGGCAGATCTCTGATGATGTCATCTCTACACGCACCAGTAACCCCTGACCTTCGCCGTTTGCCACGATGACTGGCCACTTCCACTCCGCGCTGTGCCGTACCGATACCACCTGCTCGTCCAATGAGGTGGCTGTGAGCACAAAGTGGGCAGGGTCGTAGTGGTCCAGAGGAGTCATGGAGCCGTCGCTGAACTGGAGCCAGGCACTGATGAGGGATTCCTGAGGACACACACACACAAACACACATGAATACACATGCACACACAAAGACATTGGAGTTCTTCTATCATAAGGGTAAACTCCAAATAAACCTGTCTTAGTAGTGCTTCAACAAAACCAATCCCCACCCACATGTCTACTCTAAAACACCAACTCCCCATGGGACACATAACTACTGCAGGTATTAAAGGAAAGCATGCTTCCCTGTCATAATATAGAGTGCTACTATGTTACTACACAGTAGAAAATGGTATCAGCAGGAGTCTAATCTTTTCATCTTCATCAAGAGAGAAAAAGAAAGAAAGAGTGAGTGTAGAAGTAAAGAGGGAGAGAGAGAGAGAGAACCCCTGCAGATGTAAAGATATGTTTAAATAGCCCATTTAAAAGCAGAGGAAGAAGAAGGACTCTGCAGCTGTTCCTCTGAAAATATGTCATAGTTTCAGAAGCAGACATCTTCATTGAGATTAGATCAAAACTTTGATGTCATGTTTGTCATTTATTGTCATGTCTTGTCCCTGTGCTCCCCATGCTATTCGTTTCCCTCTGCTGGTCTTGTTTGGTTCTATCCCTCTCTCTCCCCCTCCCTCTCTCACTCTCTCGCTCTCTCTTCTCTCTGTCGTTCCGTTCCTGCTCCCAGCTGTTCCTATTCCCCTAATCATCATTTAGTCTTCCCACACCTGTTCCCGATCCTTTCCCCTGATTAGAGTCCCTATTTATTCCTTTGTGATCCGTTCCTGTTCCGTCGGTTCCTTGTATTGTATTCACCATGCTGTGATTGCGTTTCGCCCTGTCCTGTCGTGTTTTTGCCGTGATTGTGTATCACCCTGTCCTGTCGTGTTTTGTGCCTTCATCAGATGCTGCGTGTGAGCAGGTGTCTCAGTCGACTACGGCCTGCGCCTACCCGGCGACCTGCAGTCTGTGGCCGCTTCTCCAGTTGTTTTCCCTCTACAAATCTAGAGGATTTCTGTTATTCCGTTTTGGACTTTAATAAACTCTGTTTCTGTTAAGTCGCGTTTGGGTCCTCTTTCACCTGCATGACAGAAGGAACCGACCAAGGAATGGACCCAGCGACTTCAGACGCTCGTTACACTGCCGTCGAGATCCAAGGAGCCATGCTCGGCAGACACGAGCAGGAATTGTCTGCTGCTCGCCATGCCGTGGAGAACCTGGCCGCTCAGGTTTCCGACCTCTCTGGACAGTTCCAGAGTCTACGTCTCGTGCCACCTGTTACTCCCTGGCCTGCCGAGCCTCCAGAACCCAGGGTTAATAACCCACCTTGCTACTCCGGGCAGCCCACTGAGTGCCGCTCCTTTCTCACGCAGTGTGAGATTGTGTTCTCTCTCCAACCCCACACATACTCTAGAGAGAGAGCTCGGGTTGCTTACGTCATTTCACTCCTTACTGGCCGGGCTCGAGAATGGGGCACAGCTATCTGGGAGGCAAGGGCTGATTGCTCTAACAGATTCCAGAACTTTAAAGAGGAGATGATTCGGGTTTTTGACCGTTCAGTTTTTGGTGGGGAGGCTTCTAGGGCCCTGGCTTCCTTATGCCAAGGTGAACGGTCCATAACGGATTATTCCATTGAGTTTCGCACTCTTGCTGCCTCTAGTGAGTGGAACGAGCCGGCGCTGCTCGCTCGTTTTCTGGAGGGACTCCACGCAGTGGTTAAGGATGAGATTCTCTCCCGGGAGGTTCCATCAGATGTGGATTCTTTGATTGCTCTCGCCATCCGCATAGAACGACGGGTAGATCTTCGTCACCGGGCTCGTGGAAGAGAGCTCGCATCAACGGTGTTTCCCTGCTCCGCATCGCAACCATCTCCCTCCTCTGGCTTTGAGACTGAGCCCATGCAGCTGGGAGGGATTCGCATCTCGAATAAGGAGAGGGAACGGAGGATCACCAACCGCCTGTGCCTCTATTGCGGAGTTGCTGGACATTTTGTTAATTCATGTCCAGTAAGAGGCCAGAGTCCATCAGTAAGCGGAGGGCTACTGGTGAGCGCTACTACTCAGGTCCCTTCATCTAGATCTTGTACTACTATGTCGGTCCATCTACGCTGGACCGGTTCGGGTGCTACATGCAGTGCTTTGATTGACTCTGGGGCTGAGGGTTGTTTCATGGACGAAGCATGGGTTCGGAAACATAACATTCCTTTCAGACCGTTAGACAGGCCTACGCCCATGTTTGCCTTAGATGGTAGTCATCTTCCCAGTATCAAATTTGAGACACTACCTTTAACTCTCACAGTATCTGGTAACCACAGTGAGACTATTTCTTTTTTGATTTTCCGTTCACCGTTTACACCTGTTGTTTTGGGTCATCCCTGGCTAGTATGTCATAATCCTTCTATTAATTCTATCCTATCCTGGAACGTTTCTTGTCATGTGAAGTGTTTAATGTCTGCCATCCCTCCCGTTTCTTCTGTTCCTACTTCTCAGGAGGAACCTGGCGATTTGACAGGAGTGCCGGAGGAATATCATGATCTGCGCACGGTCTTCAGTCGGTCCCGAGCCAACTCCCTTCCTCCTCACCGGTCGTATGATTGTAGTATTGATCTCCTTCCGGGGACCACTCCTCCTCGAGGTAGACTATACTCTCTGTCGGCTCCCGAACGTAAGGCTCTCGAGGATTATTTGTCTGTGTCTCTTGACGCCGGTACCATAGTGCCTTCTTCTTCTCCGGCCGGGCGGGGTTCTTTTTGTTAAAAAGAAGGACGGTACTCTGCGCCCCTGCGTGGATTATCGAGGGCTGAATGACATAACGGTTAAGAATCGTTATCCGCTTCCCCTTATGTCATCAGCCTTCGAGATTCTGCAGGGAGCCAGGTGCTTTACTAAGTTGGACCTTCGTAACGCTTACCATCTCGTGCGCATCAGAGAGGGGGACGAGTGGAAAACGGCGTTTAACACTCCGTTAGGGCATTTTGAGTACCGGGTTCTGCCGTTCGGTCTCGCCAATGCGCCAGCTGTTTTTCAGGCATTAGTTAATGATGTTCTGAGAGACATGCTGAACATTTTTGTTTTTGTCTATCTTGACGATATCCTGATTTTTTCTCCGTCACTCGAGATTCATGTTCAGCACGTTCGACGTGTTCTACAGCGCCTTTTAGAGAATTGTCTCTACGTAAAGGCTGAGAAGTGCTCTTTTCATGTCTCCTCCGTTACTTTTCTCGGTTCCGTTATTTCCGCTGAAGGCATTCAGATGGATTCCGCTAAGGTCCAAGCTGTCAGTGATTGGCCCGTTCCAAGGTCACGTGTCGAGTTGCAGCGCTTTTTAGGTTTCGCTAATTTCTATCGGCGTTTCATTCGTAATTTCGGTCAAGTTGCTGCCCCTCTCACAGCTCTTACTTCTGTTAAGACGTGTTTTAAGTGGTCCGGTTCCGCCCAGGGAGCTTTTGATCTTCTAAAAGAACGCTTTACGTCCGCTCCTATCCTCGTTACTCCTGACGTCACTAGACAATTCATTGTCGAGGTTGACGCTTCAGAGGTAGGCGTGGGAGCCATCCTATCCCAGCGCTTCCAGTCTGACGATAAGGTTCATCCTTGCGCTTATTTTTCTCATCGCCTGTCGCCATCTGAGCGCAACTATGATGTGGGTAACCGTGAACTGCTCGCCATCCGCTTAGCCCTAGGCGAATGGCGACAGTGGTTGGAGGGGGCGACCGTTCCTTTTGTCGTTTGGACAGACCATAAGAACCTTGAGTACATCCGTTCTGCCAAACGACTTAATGCCCGTCAAGCTCGTTGGGCGTTGTTTTTCGCTCGTTTCGAGTTTGTGATTTCTTACCGTCCGGGTAGC
Source organism: Oncorhynchus gorbuscha (assembly GCF_021184085.1). Lineage (NCBI taxonomy): Eukaryota > Metazoa > Chordata > Actinopteri > Salmoniformes > Salmonidae > Oncorhynchus > Oncorhynchus gorbuscha. The sequence continues at coordinate 13,641,327 of NC_060192.1, forward strand.
AAGAACACCAAGCCTGATGCCTTATCCCGTCTGTTTAGTTCTTCTGTGGCTTCTACTGATCCCGAGGGGATTCTTCCTTATGGGCGTGTTGTCGGGTTAACAGTCTGGGGAATTGAAAGACAGGTTAAGCAAGCACTCACGCACACTGCGTCGCCGCGCGCTTGTCCTAGTAACCTCCTTTTCGTTCCTGTTTCCACTCGTCTGGCTGTTCTTCAGTGGGCTCACTCTGCCAAGTTAGCTGGTCATCCCGGTGTTCGAGGCACTCTTGCGTCTATTCGCCAGCGCTTTTGGTGGCCGACTCAGGAGCGTGACACGCGCCGTTTCGTGGCTGCTTGTTCGGACTGCGCGCAGACTAAGTCGGGTAACTCTCCTCCTGCCGGTCGTCTCAGACCGCTCCCCATTCCTTCTCGACCATGGTCTCACATTGCCTTAGACTTCATTACCGGTCTGCCTTTGTCTGCGGGGAAGACTGTGATTCTGACGGTTGTCGATAGGTTCTCTAAGGCGGCACATTTCATTCCCCTCGCTAAACTTCCTTCCGCTAAGGAGACGGCACAAATCATTATTGAGAATGTATTCAGAATTCATGGCCTCCCGTTAGACGCCGTTTCAGACAGAGGCCCGCAATTCACGTCACAGTTTTGGAGGGAGTTCTGTCGTTTGATTGGTGCGTCCGTCAGTCTCTCTTCCGGGTTTCATCCCCAGTCTAACGGTCAAGCAGAGAGGGCCAATCAGACGATTGGTCGCATACTACGCAGCCTTTCTTTCAGAAACCCTGCGTCTTGGGCAGAACAGCTCCCCTGGGCAGAATACGCTCACAATTCGCTTCCTTCGTCTGCTACCGGGTTATCTCCGTTTCAGAGTAGTCTGGGTTACCAGCCTCCTCTGTTCTCATCCCAGCTTGCCGAGTCCAGCGTTCCCTCCGCTCAAGCGTTTGTCCAACGTTGTGAGCGCACCTGGAGGAGGGTGAGGTCTGCACTTTGCCGTTACAGGGCACAGACGGTGAGAGCCGCCAATAAACGCAGGATTAAGAGTCCAAGGTATTGTTGCGGCCAGAGAGTGTGGCTTTCCACTCGCAACCTTCCTCTTACGACAGCTTCTCGTAAGTTGACTCCGCGGTTCATTGGTCCGTTCCGTGTCTCCCAGGTCGTCAATCCTGTCGCTGTGCGACTGCTTCTTCCGCGACATCTTCGTCGCGTCCATCCTGTCTTCCATGTCTCCTGTGTTAAGCCCTTTCTTCGCACCCCGTTCGTCTTCCCTCCCCCCTCCCGTCCTTGTCGAGAGCGCACCTATTTACAAGGTACATAAGATTATGGACATGCGTTCTCGGGGACGGGGTCACCAATACCTAGTGGATTGGGAGGGTTACGGTCCTGAGGAGAGGAGTTGGGTTCCGTCTCCTCGGGACGTGCTGGACCGTTCGCTCATCGATGATTTCCTCCGTTGCCGCCAGGATTCCTCCTCGAGTGCGCCAGGAGGCGCTCGGTGAGTGGGGGGTACTGTCATGTTTGTCATTTATTGTCATGTCTTGTCCCTGTGCTCCCCATGCTATTCGTTTCCCTCTGCTGGTCTTGTTTGGTTCTATCCCTCTCTCTCCCCCTCCCTCTCTCACTCTCTCGCTCTCTCTTCTCTCTGTCGTTCCGTTCCTGCTCCCAGCTGTTCCTATTCCCCTAATCATCATTTAGTCTTCCCACACCTGTTCCCGATCCTTTCCCCTGATTAGAGTCCCTATTTATTCCTTTGTGATCCGTTCCTGTTCCGTCGGTTCCTTGTATTGTATTCACCATGCTGTGATTGCGTTTCGCCCTGTCCTGTCGTGTTTTTGCCGTGATTGTGTATCACCCTGTCCTGTCGTGTTTTGTGCCTTCATCAGATGCTGCGTGTGAGCAGGTGTCTCAGTCGACTACGGCCTGCGCCTACCCGAAGCGACCTGCAGTCTGTGGCCGCTTCTCCAGTTGTTTTCCCCCTCTACAAATCTAGAGGATTTCTGTTATTCCGTTTTGGACTTTAATAAACTCTGTTTCTGTTAAGTCGCGTTTGGGTCCTCTTTCACCTGCATGACATTTGACATGAGAAACACATCATATTCACTATATATAGGATCAAATGGCACCAAATGGCAGCAAATGTGACTCCATCGTTTCCAGTTTAGCCTTACAGATGGCTCATATATCTCATATAATTTCCATATATCATTTCTATCTATGGGTGAACATATTATACATTTGGTGCATTAGGTTGCTGAGGCATGTGTGCGTGGTAACCTGTTTGAGTTTCTGCATGACTTCCTGTGTGGTAGCAGTGGCGACGATGGCCCTGTTACTCCCTGGGCTGAGCTGGAGGGACAGAGAGAGAGAGGCCAGACACCAGCTGCACTCCCAGCTCTGTCACGCTCACTTTGTCATCCAGAACCCTGACCATTCGCTCAGCCAGGATCGAGTCAGACAGAGGAGACATCACCTGCAACATCATACACACACATTAGTATACACACAGAGCCCCCTCCCTTTACACACACACGCTTGTATTGGTTCACATCACCTGCACAAGCATTTACATTCAACGCATCATGATCGAAGACGTCAACATGACAAGCTTATATTGGCACTCAAGAAAGAACATAATTGACCTCCTTAGAGGAAACACCATGACCCAAGCTCTTTATTACTGTTCAGTGATTATATGACCCAAAACAAGGTGATGCATGTACTTGTACCCTCAATTGCATCTGCGATCTGCCAGCCACACTCTCAAAGACGCACACATACAAACTCCGCCTGCGTCTGTCTGACTGGCAGTTCCCTGCCTCCCGGGGCTGCTTGAGATATAAGCATGTAAATGTGTGTGATGAGAAGGGAAGCACTCCCATCTGCTCCCATTAGGCATGAGTCTCCTCTCCACCCTTCTCTTCTCCACCACCAGCCCCCACCCAGGCCCACGTCTCCACCCTGCCATAATGAAATGTCAGCACTGATCAGTGCCTCATCTGTACAGCAGTGGTACCCAAACTGTGGAGTGCACCCCCCGGGGAACCCCTGCTGTACAGGACCACAGGCTAGGCCAACACACTTCCCATCCACGGCACCATATTGTTAGAGCTGCACGGTTGCATGCTCACCACATAGACAAACACACTGGGAACACACAGGGCTAGCCGTGTAGATCTGTGTACTGTGACACCTCTAGGGCTGGGTCCATAGGTCAACATATGCTGTCATGATCATATAGGTACAGTTACCTTGTTGTTATCTTGATGTTACCTTGGTGCGTTTAGGTCTATTTAGGACAATTTTATTATCTAAGTGGGTACATTGTGTCACTGGTCAGATTAAGCCAAAAGCTTTATCCTAAAATCCAACAGAACACATACCACCACATTCTCATCCAATGAAGGAATCCAACAGAACACATACCACCACATTCTCTTCCAATGAAGGAAGTTAGAGGTAGTTTCACGAGCCAATGGTAACTTGCGTTAGTGCAATGACTGGAAGTCTATGGGTACCTGCTGGCATGCTATGACTTCCAGTCATTGTGCGAATGTTAGTTAGCATTGTCTCGCAAAACTACCTGTATATCCTCAAGATTATCTCATTATCAAAGAATTTGTGGGTAACGATTAAATTATATACTGTGTGTGAAAAACTGGAAACTAGCTGTTATTGGCAGAGAGGTTTGAAACTCTCTTTCTTTTTGGTTTTACAACTAATTTACCACCTGGGGGTGTCACCAGGCAGGCCAAAACTCCATCCCACCAAAACAGGCTGAAATTTCAGGCGTTCTTTTCACCAGTGGAGGCTCCTCAGAGGAGGAAAGGGAGGACCATCCTCCCTCTTCCTAAATTTCATAAAAATACAAATTGTAAAACATTCTAAAAGTTATCATTTTTAGATAAAACTATACTAAATAAATACAGTACCAGTCAAAAGTTTGGACACATCTACTCACGCAAGGGTTTTTCCTTACTTTTACTATTCCCTACATTGTAGAATAATAGTGAAGACATCATAACAATGAAATAACACATATGGAATCATGTAGCAACCAAAAAATTGTATACCACCCCTACCTTGTCACAACACAACACAAACGCGTTAAGAAGAAAATACATTCTACAAATGAACTTTTAACAAGCCACACCTGTTAATTGAAATGCATTCCAGGTGACTACCTCAATGTAGAAAATAGTAAAAAAATAAAGAAAACCCCTTGAATGAGTAGCTGTGTCCAAACTTTTGACTGGAATTGTAAATGAATTTATTAATACACACTGTTTTGCGATGAAGGTCTACAGTAGCCTCAACAGCACTCTGTTGAGTAGCACCATGGTGTGGCTGGAGGACAGCTTGCTTCCATCCTCCTCTTGATACATTGACTTCAGTACAAAAACCTAGGAGGCTCTTGGTTCTCAACCCCTTCCGTAGACTTAAACAGTAACTATGACAACTTCTGGAAGATGTCCTCCAACCTACCAGAGCTCTTGCACCATGAACTGACATGTTGTCCACCCAGTCAAAGGACCAGAAAATGAATATAGTACTGAAAGCATAAGCTACAGCTAGCTATCACTGCAGTGCATAATATGTGGTGAAATAAAGAGAGATAGAGAGAGTGTATTTTTTTTCAGTTTCACTTACTTAGCTAGCAAATGCAGCTATCTAATTTAGCCTACTCAAGCACCTTGCTCAAACAGAGGGATGCTGTGTTAATTATGACTATCCAACACAATACTGAAACTCTTCCAAGTCAAGGTAAGCTTTTGGTTTTATTAATTTATTGCCACCGGGGCCCGCCAGTGTAACTGCTAAACTGCTAACTGAGTATACACTATAACTTTATTGCATGATTGTAGCAGGTTTACTAACACGCCAGTTCTATTAGCTATGTTGACTATGATGTTACTTTAGCTAATATGGTGACAATGATGTAGGTAGTGTGGAGCACTTGATATGATATGGTTTGGCTTGGAATGTTTTTTTTTGCCTGGTCATATACAGCTGATGAGTCGTATTGAAGTCCACAAACATTAGGGAAAAGGTGAGAGGAGGAGAGCGCATGGATGCGAGAAGGAATATAACGTGGCTGCTATGAATGTGAACTGTATTTAGCGTGACCCGAGGTGTATTCATTCTGCCGATTCTGTTGAAAAACGTTTCTTAAACGGTCTGTCAATGTCTGTCAATGTGTCTCTGTCTGTCACCTCAAAAAAAAATCTCGGCCTGTGTGCACCTGCGGTGTAATCTTTCATTCATAGGCTACGTTGTAGCAACCCCATGAGTGTCATGTAGTAGCCTAAACCTATCGATTGAACTGGGTGAATGGGATATGAATAACAGTCATCCAATTAACTGTAATAGAAATAAAATCATGCTCATTCAAAAAAAAAACAGCATTGACCACCACTGTCTTAAACTAAAAGGGCATTATCTTAATGTTCACAATTTCACAGTATTATTCCAACCTCATAGTGTGCAAATATACAGTATATTAAACACAGGTAAATTATGTTTTACTGCACTGGGCCTTTAATTGCATCTGTTGGTGACATTGTAAAAACATGAATAACAAAACATTGAACCAATCAATGCTGCATTTGAAGCTTTCAGTAAGCTTTTCCCTGCCATCGTTACTAATGGAAGTGTTAGGGCTTGGGAAAAGCAGTGATTGTGCCTTTTAAAGCTAATAACCGGTTTGTCTGAGGTAGAGTGATTTATCAACTTAGCGGCAGGGCGAACCGCACTGCAGGCAGAGATGTATCTGATACATGAAATGGGTTGGATTTTTGGTTACTGTGGAGACCCAGGGCAATCTGCTCCCCTTTCATCAGAATTCCCTTTGATAGTTCGATTCCAAGACCCTCCATGCCAATTGCAGTGATTGCTCTGCTTTTTATCTGAATTTAATTCCAGACAATTGAAGACCCTCTTGTTTGTAGATGGATCTAAAAGCACTCCAATGAACAAAGAGGCAATTTTGCTATCAAATAAAACTTCACAGCTTCTCTAACAGCATTGTCAATACTCCTTTGAGGCTGCTGCATGTGGGTTTCTCTAAGTGCCAGTGTGTGTGCTTCAGGGAGAGAGGAAAATATTGATGAAGAGAGATCGAAAAGCATAGTGTGTTCTGTTTTGTGTGTTTCTATGCATGTGAGTGATCAGCATAAGGAGGAGGAGTATAAAACATTACATTTTTTTACCTGTGTGTGTGTGTGTGTGTGTGTGTGTGTGTGTGTGTGTGTGTGTGTGTGTGTGTGTGTGTGTGTGTGTGTGTGTGTGTGTGTGTGTGTGTGTGTGTGTGTGTGTGTGTGTGTGTGTGTGTGTGTGTGTGTGTGTGTGTGTGTGTGTGTGTGTGGTAAGCCACCTATAATAGCAGGGCAGGACAGGGACAGGATGGCTTCGTAGCAGAGTGAATGATCACAGGGTAAACAACTTTGACATCATAAAGTGCCTCTCCACTGTTATTGAGTCATAGTTATTCTCAAACCATCCTACAGAGCACACACAAATAGAGGGACAATACAGTGCAACCATTGATATAATTTCCATCCATTTCCCAATAGATATCTTTGCTGCGTGTTTCTGTCTGTGGGCCAGGGTCTCCAATGGAAATGAGAAATGGTTCTCAACTGACCAACCTGGGTAATGTAAAGATAATAGGGTATTGTACACTAACAACGACAAGGGGAGGATATGAATGTCCATGGATCAGGCCTTGGAAGAGCTGTTGTGTTGTTGGGGAAAACCTTGATCGATTGTATTTTACACCATAAGTGGGCACCCCTCAACGCTCTCCAGAGGAGCCTGCTGTTAGTAATGATCTACATGGGATGGGGGGAGTGTCTGGTGGTGTGTGTGAGCCTACATGCCCTCTGAGACTTAGCAGCCTTTATTGGGCGTGCCGCAGGCTCACGTTGCTTTGTCAGTCCCTGATAGGCTAAGTGTTTGTGCTGTGCCGAGATCGATTCGGTAACCTTTTGTAAAAGCCCCACTCGCAAAGAGCCTCTGTTTTCTTTGTATTTTTACAAACGTTCCTTTTGCACTGCCCATCCTCTATTATTTTGTCCAAGCAGGCACTCTTTATCTCTCACTCTCGGTTCATCATAAGTTTTCTCTCTGTTCCTAGCTCTCTCACACACACTAATGCTCTCATTACCACTCTTTCACCCCACGATCTCTGTCTCTCCCACTTTCGATCACACTCTTGGCATTTCACTCACACTGCTTCAGACTGCTGTATCACTCTTTAATCACTTCTCTCTCTCTCCCTTCATCTCCCTCTCTCTCACACCTGTAGTTTGGCTGTGCCAGTGTTGAGGCCCATCAGGACCTGTCCCTCCAGCAGATAGGCCACACGTTGGTCCTCCACCCTCAGTAAATCCTGGACCAGGTCAGTCACGTCCACCTGCCAATCACTGCCCAGCAAGAAGTCCTGTTGGCCATTTCCATCAACTCCCAGGGCCACAAAGTGTGTGAGGACCCGCACCGTTGTGCTCTGGTACTGGGGGACACAGCCACTCTCTGTCCTCTCACTGTCACTTTCATCAACATCATCCGCACTCACCCTCTCATACCTGGAGAAAATAAGAAAGAAAAAAAGCTTGGAAAGAAGCAGAATAAATGCAGCATTTAAGATGGAAAATGTAGAGCAAATCAACAGTTTACTGCAGTTAACACAGACATATTTGGATGTGGGTATTCGTTAACTCCGAAGCACAGATAAAACCATCTAAATGCAACCTAATTTCTTGCAAAAAATATGTTCACATGCAAGGTGAAACTGTTTGATATTTGAGAAAGTCTGTATTTTACAGTATATATCAAATAGTTCTCTACTCTGTTCTATTCTATTCCTGTATGGATTGACGCTGGTAGAGACGAGAAGCAGGTGCAGGGAGTGAACATTCAATAGCAACGGACATAGAAAAGGACAGGACAGCGTCTGGACATGAACACATAACTACAATAATGCTGACACAGGGAACAAACGGGGGAGCAGACAGTTATAGATGGGGCAAACAACAAAGGGAAGGAGTCCAGGTGAGTCCAATGAGCGCTGATGCGCGTAATGATGGTGACAGGTGTGCGTAATGAAGGGCAGCCTGGCGCCTTCGAGCGCCAGAGAGGGAGAGCGGGAGCACGCGTGACATTTCCTCCATCACTCTAGCTTCACTGTCTCTATCTTCTCCTCCATTTTATTCCATTGTTTGAATTAAACAAGGGATTGAAACCCTGTTACTTTCCCTACTAGCACTGTCTTTGCTGATAACTACTTTATTGAGGGGAAATATACTAACTACAACTGTATACAGTATGTTGTCTCCCCTAGCTTTCTTAAGAGGAATGCACTAATTGTAATTCACTCATGATAAGAGTGTCTGCTAAATTACTAAAATATAAATGTAAAATCTATAGGGACATCTACTATGATTTAGACCCATTCAGCAGCAGTAGAATGAGGTAAAGTACAGATCAGGGAGAGGTAGCCCTGTTCAGCCCAGTGATAGAGAGCGTGGCCCAGGGAATCTAACCTCCTGTAAATGGCGGAGCACTGTGACAGACAGTCAACAAAGAGGCTATTACCCTGACTCTACTCAACTCTCCATTCTCTCGAAACACTTTATCTCCCATTCTCTCGCTCTACTCCTACATTATGTGTTTTCTCATTCAAGTCTCTCTCGCTTTTCACTGAATTCAGTCTCTTTCACTGAATTCAGTCTCTTTCACTGAATTCAAACACCTTTCTCTCTTTCTCTTTCTCTACTCCCACCCTCCCTTCCTTTATGTGCTCTGGGTTAGGTCAGGTGGCCGGGGGAAGTGTGATACTGACAGCTTCCATTAGGTTAATGAGGTGTGGCCATTCGGGCAGAAAAACAGGCTGACAGGTTAACATGCTGGACCTGCCCGGGCTCTCCATGCCGCCCCCCACCACCCCATTCACCAGCGTGACGACACTTACATGGCAGCCTAAAGCCTAACTCAGGTGACATTAGCGGCAAGCAGCAAAAAGAAGAAAGAAGAAGTGGGCGAGGCATGTTCTCACGGATGGCCGTCAGGTCAGATAAGGTCTGGCCGTGTAATAAGCTCGCTTCCAGAAGCACAATATAACTCGACTGACTCGCTCACCTCTCCTACTCACTGGACAAAATCGCTCAGGGGCAGATGTGTTAGAGTGCCACCTGGTGGCCTGGCTACCGAAAAGTCTATAGAACACATGCCTCAAGCTAAAAAAACATATGCGTCAAGCTAGGATGTCATATTTCCTAGAAAAACGGTTATTTCTATAACAACAAGCGAAAATGAAATGCAGACTCCAACTCTAGTATTTGCTCTCTTTCTTCCTTGATCAAACAGGAACAAGGTTGACTGCCTTTGTAAGGACTTTTACAGAATGTTGTGGAGGTGAGAACAAAATTGTCAGACGTGTTAGTCTTGCGACTGGCTGACAGAAAGTGAGTCACAGAGAATTGACTGAGAGTCACAACAGTAATTGAAAGTCATATTCTTAAACATCTCACAACCACTCGGAGATAGCATCTGAGTCACCGGAGTCACCTGGGTATCCAGAGAACAGCGGTGGCCATAGAGAGGGAGCGTAATACTGGACAGGTGTAGGCATCATGGTTAAGACATTAGCATTATCACAGTTATTCTAAACCTCCAGATGAGGATGGACTTATGTGTGGACAGACTGGTGCATTATAGGTTCCAAGGCTACTTAGAGAATAAGTGGTAAATATATGAGAGGTACAACCACTTTAATTAACATGATGTTTGAAGATGATCCTTGAATCTTAGTTTTTTACTATGCACTGCAATTATTATGAACATCTGTTTCCCAAGCAGCATGAACCAGGTAACCCATCTCACTGTCTGGTAAAACCACACACCTCTTGTTGCCGGTCGCCACCGGGACCCTCCAGCCCTTGATCTGGCTGAGCTCGGGGTCAGCCACGTCGATGACCAGGGGGAGGAGGGGCATCCACACACTCATCTCCAGCTGGGCGCTCAGGTAGCTGTAGGTGAAGTTGAGCACCGTCCTCATCCTCCCCCTCGTCTCCTTCCCGTTCACAAACACATAGTCACAACGATCCGACACCTGTGGGGAAGAAGGAGGAGAAATAGGAAAACACGTTATCAAGAGAAAGAGCAACTAAGAGCAACAAAAACAACTAAGTTTGACATTTAGGCTAATGCTTTATGAAAGAATACGATGCAACATTCCATATTATTTTAAGGGCCAAGAGTTCGAAATTATTTCTATGCAAATATTAGTCATGCAAGTTTATATGGCTAGAGGCAGAAATTGTTTTTATTTTTATATCCTTCAAAAGAAAATATGCCATTTCCAAAGATTTTAAATCTCTCCCTCTGCTCAGTAATGATTTTGATGACAGACTTTGCATTCTTTGACCGTTATGAATGCCTAAACTTTGTTTTAACCCTATCCAAACCGTAACCCTTAACTTGAAAACATTTTGAAGTTTGACGTTTGGATATATGGATCGATGCTGAGCAGGAGGATCAACCCAGGGTGTAAAAAAAATATACAAATGTTACGTGTGGAGAAACGCGGGTGGGAGTAAACATCAGAATCTGAAGTGAAATTGGTAAAAACGGGATATATTGTTGGTGTGTGTGTGTGTGCATACTGACAAGGCAATACTGACAAGGCCAGAGGAGAAACAGGCTTAAAATTATTAACAGATGGAGCAGAGAAAGACACAAATCGCAAGTGCCAATCAAAAAACAAAACCCTAGCCTCAAGCCACTTCACGATTGGCTGAATCGGCCCCGTCTCCTCCAATCAGCTCCAAAGCCACTCACATACAGTGCCTGCAGAAAGTATTCACAACCCTTTTTCCACATTTTGTTGTGTTACAGCCTGAATTTAAAATGTATTAAATTGACATTTTGTGTCACTAACCTACACACAATATCCCATTATGTCAAAGTGGAATTATGTTTTCAAAATGTTTACAAATTAATAAAAAATTAAAACTGAAAAGTCTGGAGCCAATAAGTATTCAACCACATTGTTATGGCACGGCTAAATAAGTTTAGGACAAAAAATGTGGTTAACAAGTCTCATAATAAGTTGCATGAACTCACTCTGTGTGCAATAATAATGTTTAACACCCTATATATCCGCATATAAATCTGTCAGTTTTTATTTTATTTGTATACTACTCAATCCACAGCATCCCCCTGTGTTGCACTTCCACATCTGCTGAAAGGTGACAGAGTAGTGCAGTGTTTGTCAGACCATGAGACATCTTCCCACAAAATCGTCTACAGCATCCAAATCGTTTGGCCTATAAACCTATAACCCCTTTATGGAAAGATCAGACTCTCACAAACACGATGGTGTCCTCCGTTTTGCTATATGACCCTACAAGCTTCTTTGGACTCGTCTGAAGTAGATACAGCCGATCTTCCAATTTCTTTCTGTAGTGTCCAAACGGTGTGGGCTATATACATATGACCCCTCTGTGTAAAGCTGAAACTCCCATGAACACATACATTTTGGTTGTTTAGGACGCCCTCAGGCCTCACAAGACTCACCTGAAGGTCCCCCATTACCAGTTGAAAAAATGGATGGAAGTACAGCGCATTTGGAAAGATTTCAGACCTCTTGACCTTTTCCACATTTTGTTATGTTACAGACTTATTCTAAAATTGATTCAATTGATTTTTTCCCTTATCAATCTACACACAGTACCCCATAATGACAAAGCAAAAACATTTTTTTTATGATTGCAAATTTATTAAAAATAAAAAGAATAAAGTATACATTTACATAAGTATCCAGACGCGACGCTTGGCATTTAGGCCAAAGAGTTCAATCTTGGTTCCATCAGACCAGATTCTTGTTTCACATCGTCTGAGAGGCCTTTAGGTGCCTTTTGGAAAACTTAAAATGGGCTGTCATGTGCCTTTTACTTCCGTCTGGCCACTCTACCTTAAAGGCCTGATTGGTGGAGTGCTGCATAGATGGTTGTCCTATTGTGTTATTCAATATGTTTATATGGGCTAATAGCAGTAAGGCCAAATATACAGTAGGGCAGAAAAAGTATTGAGTCTCCCACTTAAAAAGATGAGAGGCCTGTAATTTTCATCATAGGTACACTTCAACAATGACAGACAAAATGAGAAAAGAAAATCCAGAAAATCACATTGTAGGATTTTTAATGAATTTATTTGCAAATTATGGTGGAAAATATGTATTTGGTCACCTACAAACAAGCAAGATTTCTGGCTCTCACAGAGCCTCTTTAGGAGGCTCCTCTGTCCTCCTCTCGTTACCTGTATTAATGGCACCTGTTTGAACTTGTTATCAGTATAAAAGACACCTGTCCACAACCTCAAAAAGTCACGCTCCAAACTCCACTATGGCCAAGACCAAAGAGCTGTCAAAGGACACCAGAAACAAAATTGTAGACCTGCACCAGTCTGGGAAGACTGAATCTGCAATAGGTAAGCAGCTTGGTTTGAAGAAATAAACTGTGGGAGCAATTATTAGGATATGGAAGACATACAAGACCACTGATAATCTCCCTCAATCTGGGGCTCCATGCAAGATCTCACCCCATGGGGCCAAAATGATCATAACAACGGTGAGCAAAAATCCCAGAACCACACGGGTGGACCTAGTGAATGACCTGCAGAGAGCTCGGACCAAAGTAACAAAGCCTACCATCAGTAACACACTACGCTGCCAGGGACTCAAATCCTGCAGTGCCAGACTTGTCCCCCTGCTTAAGACAGTACATGTCCACGCCCGTCTGAAGTTTGCTAGAGAGCATTTAGATGATCCAGAAGAAGATTGGGAGAATGTCATATGTTCAGATTAAACCAAAATATAACTTTTTGGTAAAAACTCAACTTGTCGTGTTTGAAGGACAAAGAATGCTGAGTTGCATCCAAAGAACACCATACCTACCGTGAAGCATTGGGGTGGAAACATCATGCTTTGGGGCTGTTTTTCTGCAAAGGGACCAGGACAACTGATCCGTGTAAAGGAAAGAATGAATGGGGCCATGTATTGTGAGATTTTGAGTGAAAACCTCCTTCCATCAGCAAGAGCATTGAAGATGAAACGTGGCTGGGTCTTTCAGCATGACAATGATCCCAAACACACCGCCCGGGCAACGAAGGAGTGGCTTCGTAAGAAGCATTTCAAGGTCCTGGAGTGGCCTAGCAAGTCTCCAGATCTCAACCCCATAGAAAATCTTTTGGAGGGAGTTGAAAGTCCATGTTGCCCAGCAACAGCCCCAAAACATCACTGCTCTAGAGGAGATCTGCATGGAGGAATGGGCCAAAATACCAGCAACAGTGTGTGAAAACCTTGTGAAGACTTACAGAAAACGTTTGACCTCTGTCATTGCCAACAAAGGGTATATAACAAAGTATTGAGATAAACTTTTGTTATTGACCAAATACTTATTTTCATAGCTCCTCAATGAAATAGGGTACAGGAAAATAACAACAATCCAAAATTCCTTTTTGATACTTTCACAAAGCTAACTAAAAAGCTGCATTCCCCAAGAGAGGATGGCATTCAATTTGGCAGTGATAAATTCATGAACTTCTTTAAATCTGCGTATTCCTTCAAAGCCCAGTTGTCCTAAATCTGCACAACTCTGCCAGGACCTAGGATCAAGAGAGACACTCAAGTGTTTTAGTACTATATCTCTTGACACAATGATGAAAATAATCATGGCCTCTAAACCTTCAAGCTGCATACTGGACCCTATTCCAACTAAACTACTGAAAGAGCTGCTTCCTGTGCTTGGCCCTCCTATGTTGAACATAATAAACTGCTCTCTATCCACCGGATGTGTACCAAACTCACTAAAAGTGGCAGTAATAAAGCCTCTCTTGAAAAAGCCAAACCTTGACCCAGAAAATATAAAAAACTATCGGCCTACATCGAATCTTCCATTCCTCTCAACATTTTTCAGAAAAGTCTGTTGCGCAGCAACTCACTGCCTTCCTGAAGACAAACAATGTATACGAAATGCTTCAGTCTGGTTTTAGACCCCATCATAGCACTGAGACTGCACTTGTGAAGGTGGTAAATTACCTTTTAATGGCATCAGACCGAGGCTCTGCATCTGTCCTCGTGCTCATAGACCTTAGTGCTGCTTTTGATATCATCGATCACCACATTCTTTTGGAGAGATTGGAAACCCAAATTGGTCTACACGGACAAGTTCTGGCCTGGTTTAGATCTTATCTGTCGGAACGATATCAGTTTGTCTCTGTGAATGGTTTGTCCTCTGACAAATCAACTGTAAATTTCGGTGTTCCTCAAGGTTCCGTTTTAGGACCACTATTGTTTTCACTATATATTTTACCTCTTGGGGATGTCATTCGAAAGCATAATGTTAACTTTCACTGCTATGCGGATGACACACAGCTGTACATTTCAATGAAAGATGGTGAAGCCCCAAAATTGCCTCAAAATTGCCCTCGCTAGAAGCATGTGTTTCAGGCATAAGGAAGTGGATGGCTGCAAACGTTCTACTTTTAAACTTGGACAAAACAGAGATGCTTGTTCTAGGTCCCAAGAAACAAAGAGATCTTCTGTTGAATCTGACAATTAATCTTAATGGTTCTACAGTTACAGCGTTACAGCTGGAGGCAGGGCTTTCTCCTATAGAGCTCCATTTTAATGGAATGGTCTGCCTACCCATGTGAGAGACGCAAACTCGGTCTCAACCTTTAAGTCTTTACTAGAGACTCATCTCTTCAGTGGGTCATATGATTGAGTGTAGTCTGGCCCAGGAGTGTGAAGGTGAACAGAAAGGCTCTGGAGCAACGAACCGCCCTTGCTGTCTCTGCCTGGCCTGTTCCCCTCTTTCCACTGGGATTCTCTGCCTCTAACCCTATTACAGGGCTGAGTCACTGGCTTTACTAGGGCTCTTTCATACCGTCCCTAGGAGGGGTGCGTCACTTGAGTGGGTTGAGTCACTGATGTGATCTTCCTGTCTGGGTTGGCGCCCCTCCGTGGGTTGTGCCGTGGCGGAGATCTTTGTGGGCTATACTCGGCCTTGTCTCAGGATGGTAAGTTTGTGGTTGAAAATATCCCTCTAGTGGTGTGGGGGCTGTGCTTTGGCAAAGTGGGTGGGGTTATATTCTTCCTGTTTGACCCTGTCCGGGGGTGTCATCGGATGGGGCCACAGTGTCTCCTGTCTCAGCCTCCAGTATTTATGCTGCAGTAGTTTATGTGTCGGGGGGCTAGGGTCAGTTTGTTATATCTGGAGTACTTCTCCTGTCCTATCCGGTGTCCTGTGTGAATTTAAGTATGCTCTCTCTCATTCTCTCTTTCTCTCTTTCTCAGGACTACCTGACATGATGACTCCTTGCTGTCCTCAGTCCACCTCCAGTTTCAACTGTTCTGCCTGTGATTATTATTGTTTGACCATGCTGGTCATTTATGACCATTTGAACATCTTGGCCATGTTCTGTTATAATCTCCACCCGGCACAGCCAGAAGAGGACTGGCCACTCCACATAGCCTGGTTCCTCTAGGTTTTGGCCTTTCTAGGGTGTTTTTCCTAGCCACCGTGCTTCTACACCTGCATTGCTTGCTGTTTGGGGTTTTAGGCTGGGTTTCTGTATAGCACTTTGAGATATCAGCTGATGTACGAAGGGCTATATAATTAAATTTGATTTGATATTTTCCACCATAATTTGCAAATAAATTCATTAAAAAATCCTACAATGTGATTTTCCGGATTTTTGTTTCTAATTTTGTTTGTCATAGTTGAAGTGTACCTATGATGAAAATTACAGGCCTCTCTAATCTTTTTAAGTGGGAGAACTTGCACAATTGGTAGCTGACTAAATACTTTTTTTGCCCCACTGTAATTGTTCATCAAATAATTATTTTATACTTCAAAGGGTCTTAAAATTCCAAATCAAATTGCAAAAATGTTCCTTGGTATGACAGCCTTAAAACAACTCCATATGGTTTAGTAGAAGCGCATTCCATACATTCCATAAAGCTTTGTAGACAGTGCTTTGACTGTAACGGGTTAAGAACATTTTTGAATGACAATAAGGACAATAACCTAAAACACAATGCCAAATCTTCACTGGAGTTGCTTACCAAGAAGACGGTGAATGTTCCAGAGTGGCCTTGAAGCATTTTGAAAATAACAATGGGCACAATCCAGGTATGGAAAGCTCTTAGAGACTTACCCAGAAAGACAGCCGTAATCACTGTCAAAGGGGCTTCTACAAAGTACTGACTCATGTGGTGTGAATGGTATTTCATTTTCAATAAATTTGCTAACATTTCAAAAAATATGTTTTCACATTGTCATTGTGGGGGATTGTGTGTAGATGGGTGAGAGAGAAAAAAACAATGAATAAATGTTTAATTTAGGCTGTAACACAAAAACATTTGGAATAAGTCAAGGTGTATGAATTCTTCCTGAAGGCACTGTATGTGGCCACTGAACCACAGATGGACCAATGACATCGTAGGGTTAAATCACTTGATCAGGCATGTCTTCTTTCACAGAATCCTTGGAGGACAGATTTTGTTTTAGTGTCTCCATATTCAACAGCTTGTCAAAGCCTTTCATTTATAATAACAACCATTTTCCATTCATCTGAAGCTTTGTATGGAGTGATAATGAACATGGGCATCACTGTTTATCTCAGCATATGCCCACAGTTTGGATGTGCAATTAGTCTTTTATAAAACTAGTCAAAAGCAGACTATCATCACTCTTCGCTGGACGTGTCTTGGCAGTTTTGTATACAAATTATTTCAGACCACCCACTCCTCATAGCACCAATCTGACAGTTTTAGGCTTCTCTGTCAGCTCAACCTCTCTCTCTTCTCTTGCTCTCCTTTACTCTCTCCTTCTTACTCTGGCTCTCTCTTCTCTATGCTTCTCTTCTCAGTCTGGTATCTTCATTTAACTGTCATAAAAGCAGGCTGTGCCTTAGAACCTACATTAACCTGGGTGAAGCTCGGTCGTCAGGTGAACAGGGTTTCCTCAGACACATTGGTGCAGGTAAGTTAAGCGGACTGGTGTGAAGAAGCGCAGTTTGGAGCGTCATGTTTTGGAGGATGCATGACTCAACCTTTGCCAATCGAGCCTGTTGGGGAGTTGCAGCAATGAGACAATATTGAAATTGGGGAGAAAAAGAGGGTAAAATACAACAACAACGAAAAATTGACGGAACTGCTCTTCCTCCACAGTGTCGCCCTCCCAGAGTGCAAAGAACCTTGGCGTGATCCTGGACAGCACCCCTGCCGTTCTCTGCAAACATCAAAGCAGTGACCCGCTCACGCAGGTTCATGCTCTACAACATCTGTAAAGTACGTCCCTACCTCACACAGAACTGCTCTTCCTCCACAGTGTCGCCCTCCAGAGTGCAAAGAACCTTGGCGTGGTCCTGGACAGCACCCTGCCGTTCTCTGCAAACATCAAAGCAGTGACCCGCTCACGAAGGTTCATGCTCTACAACATCTGTAAAGTACGTCCCTACCTCACACAGGAAGCGCTGCAGATCCTAATCCAGGCACGTGTCCTCTCCCGTCTGGACTACTACAACTCGCTGTTGGCTGGGCTTGTGCCATCAAACCCCTGCAACTTATCCAGAACATGACAGCCTACCTGGTTTTCAGCCTTCCCAAGTTCTCCCATGTCACCCCGTTCCTCCGCACATTCGACTGGCTTCCCCCGAAGCTAGGACAGCAGAGTCCCTGCTGGAAATCATCTGAAACCCTACCTCTTCAAATAGTATCTTAAATAATCCTACCCCCCAAAACAATAAAAAATAACACTTAACCAGAACTTGCACTTGCCACCCCCCCCCCTTCAAACTATTGAAATAACTGATTACTTTTATGACCCACAATCAAATAGTGGATCAAACCTAATCCCTATTGTTGCTCTGTTTACTAATCTGAGACTATTTAATTTTGACTTGCACAGTGTAACTTTCCATTCCATTCACATGAAAGTACGGTACATGAAGTTTGTATAATACAAACAGAAACTACCTTGACACCAGATACGTTTCCCAATGAGAGGAAAGGGGCTCCTTAACACACTGGCATGCCCTTTGACCTTTCTGAGCTGTGAGACAGTCAATAGGGAAGTCACAGTCCTCAGTAACGACACTGGGTGCAATTACGGTTGGCCATGGCTGCTTTCACAATGCTCATCAGGAAAGAATGCCAAAAGTCAGGCAAAAATAGACCGGAGAGAGGGAACAGCCACTCCCCAATCAATTCTGCTGGAGAGCTAATATGAGAAATGCTTAATATATCTTAACTATAATTTGGGTGGGAGGTGAGGAGAGGGGGTACAACGGACTGTTCCTAAAGCCTCTCTAATGGGGGTGCTGTGGGGAGGGCTTCTCTCCATTGATCAACATATCTCAGTGGATATTTAAACCTACTGAGAGCTCTCACTCTCTAATGTTCTATCACACACACAAATAAAAATCTACACACACAAAATACACACATACTGTGCATAATCATACATATACACAAATGCATACCCCCCCCCCCCCCACACACACACACACATGTACAGACATCCCCCTCTCACATTATCATAACCTAAGCAATTATCAGTGTGTGCTGTTTGAGACAAAAACTGGGAGGGAAGTGGAGAGCAGAGTGCTGTCTGTCTATCTGTGTTGAATAGAATCCGCACTATAGATATAACATTATTATTATCAGCATTATCACAATTTTAATTAGCACTGGCACTGGGTCTATATCTAATTAGGGTACCTTAACCAATCTACTTGGAAAAGAGAATTAAGTAAATTACCAAAAACCGTCAGCATATGGTAATTCTGCCTAACAAGGTTAGAGTATGGTGTTCCTCAATATACAGTACATACATACACACCAGATTTGGGTTTAAACAGTATTTACAGGTAGGCCGGGTTGCACTTTTTCCATTTATTATAACAAGCAAGCTTAATCAAGCACAGAAGGTTCAAATACTATATTAAATTATTTCAAATACTCTATGTCGGGTACACACAATCACATGTTGTTTATTCTGTGTTGTACTAAAGGGCACAGCTTTCACTCATCAAAGCCACTCTACAGGTGTCAGATCTTAATATGACCCATTTCATCGCAGGAGGAGAATAATCCTGCAGTGGGAGGATTTGAATAAATATTTCAAATGTATAATTGCCGCCAGGGGGCAGCTGGAAGCGGTGTTTGTAGATTATACAATGCAGTACCTACTTTAGGGGGCTATGGTGTGAGGAAGGCTCTGCAAACCAACCGACCTCATACATCATGTATTCTCATGGCTTGTCAAAGCCTTGTGACCTGCTGTAGGGCAGTGGTCTGAGCAGCACACTTCATCTCTGAGCATGAGTTTGCGCCCAGCGCTATTGTTTTGACACTTTGGATGAATGGAAACTTATGTCGGTGTAGCATACCTTTATTATTTAACCAATGCAAAGGCTGCTCCCTGCCTGCCTCCAAAAAGCACTTACCCTAGTAGGTAGCACCTTTTCCAGTAGGTTACTGCCATTTGAGATGGAATTTGTAGGCAGCATCACATGATAACGCGTTCACATTCCGCCAAAAGCGAGACAATTGTAGCCACATTGTGGCCCCTGTAGTAGAATGAGCAACTATTTCAGTAGACAGCTATCCCCAATATCCCAAATCCACGTGATCGAAGCAATATTGAAGTGTGGAATCAGATTGTTCGGACCAGCGTTGAACAGACCTGAAAGCGGGAGCTTCCTGTTTCATTTCTGTCTATAGGCTGGATGCAACAAAATGGAGTCGTGGTCAGCTTTTCCGAAAGGAGGGTGGGGGAGGTCCTTATATGCGTCGCGGAAGTTTACATAGAGTCAAATAAAGTTTGTTCAGGGCCATCAATGTTTCTGCTTGGGCGGGAATATATGCGGCTGTGATTATAATCGAAGAGAATTCTCTTGGTAGATAATGCGGTTCGACATTTGATTGTGAGGAATTCTAAGTCAGGTGAACAGAGAGACTTGAGTTCCTGTATGTTGTTATGATCACACCACGTCTCGTTAATCATAAGGCATACCCCCTTGCCCTTCTTCTTACCAGAAAGATGATTGTTTGTCGGCGCGATGCGTGAAGAAACCAGCTGGCTGTACCAGCTCCGATAGCGTGTCTCGAGTGAGCCATGTTTCCGTGAAGCAAAGATTGTTACAGTCTCTGATGTCTCTCTGGAATGCTACCTTTGCTCGGATTTCATTTCATTAACCTTGTTGTCAAGAGACTGGACATTGGCGAGTAGTATGCTTGGGAGTTGTGCGCAATGTGCCCGTGCCCGGAGCCTGACCAGAAAAACGCTTCATCTGCCCCTTTTACAGCGTCGTTGTATTGGTTCGCCGGCTGGGATCCGATCCATTGTCCCAGGTGGTGGACAAAACATAGGATCCGCTTCGGGAAAGTCGTATTCCTGGTCGTAATGATAGTGAGTTAACGTTGCTCTTATATCCAGTAGTTCCTCCCGACTGTATGTAATAAAACCTAAGATTACATGGGGTATCAATGTAATAAATAACACGTAAAAAAACAAAATACTGCATAGTTTCCTAGGAACGCGAAGCGAGGCGGCCATCTCTGCCAGAAGTCGTCATCTCTCAAGGTGTTCAAGGTTTCCTCTCAAGGTGTTCAATGTTTCCTCTCAAGGTTACAGCCTGTATAGTGTACACTCACCTTGACCACCTCTTCATCGGTCGACCGACACTCTACCGACTCTGTTACATCCGTAACTGTGCCGTCTGTTCCTACGGTGACCACCTTTACTGGCACGGCAACTGTCCTCCCGGTGAGCACAGCTGTATTCAGAATCTCAGTGTCCTGAGAAGAAGAAGAAAAGAGGAGTTCAGAGTTAGGTTCTACTGAGGAGAGCAACCACGCTGACATGCAGATGCGTTGTTTACTGTGCCTATTGCAATATTAGTTGCTCACATTGTCATCTAATTGGAATTAGCCTACAACTGTCATAAAGTTCGATAAATGAGTCAGTATGTACAGTAAATGCTTACACATCTGCTGTACATCCTCATTTCTCTGTGAATAAAGCACCAACAATCCAGTCAAATCCCTATACAGTAGTTAAGGTTTCATTAACACGCTAGATTGCCAGTCTCTAATGATACAATATATCATGAACATTGTAATCATAGATACTGCAAATTGCTGCTTTCATTAAATGATGTGAACAGTGATGATAAGATAGTGTAATCTTGACGCTGTTACTCAGACGAAGCAGAAGAAAGATAATTAGATGAATGAATCTACTCTTAATCCCCCTGGCTCTGTGTTTGCAACCATCATGTAAAGGCACACACACAGACACACACACACACACCTACAAGCAGGCACACACACACACACACACACACACACACACACACACACACACACACACACACACACACACACACACACACACACACACACACACACACACACACACACACACACACACACACACACACACACACACACACACACACACACCTACATTCAGGAACCCACACAGACACACGTACACACACAGACACACGTACACACACAGACAGACAGGCACACATTGTCACTTTGTTACTTCCATTGGCCCTCTCCTTTTGTGCAAACAGATATTATTTTATGCTCTGCTGTGGATAATGGAATATCAGCCCTCTCTCTTTCTCTCTTTCCCAGTGTCTCAAGATCTCCCTGCTGATTCCTCTTACCAGGATCCAGTCTTTTTCCCCTCTCTATCATTTCACCTCTAACGTTCTTTAATGGGAAGTAAATATATTGGCTCACCTCTCTAAATTCAAACCAATGATTATTAAGATAAAATGTTGTTAGCCTCCAGAGCTCTTCCCATGAAATAACTAAAAAGTGTAGTTTTTCTTTGATTGCATAACTATGCTGAGGTGAGTCAGATGAGCAGCCAGGGCCGGGTGTGCAAACACAGTGATGAGAACTAGTCTGAATTGATCATGTTTTAATTGCACGAAGAGCCATTGACACCTGCAAAATCAGCATGAATTGTGGTAATAATTTGTTATTGGTTAGGATATTGAAGGTTGTGTGTATTATTGCAGTGAAAAGGGGAAGTATAGAAAGTGTCTGTCCAGACATGTACTTGCTTTTCTGGTTATTAATATTTCTAAGGAAGTAGGCAAAGGACAACAGTTGATTCTCAGTTCCTGACAAGCTAGGCTAGTCTCTGTGGAACTAGGGTAAGGAGAGATGTGGAACTCAACATCGAGGTCAAGGTGAGGACAACAGCTGAAGAAGGACGAAACCAACCTAAGAACACTGAAGTCTAATCAGACACACACACACACACACCTCTCTGCCCATGAAAGTTCTGGGCTCAGGCCGGGCCAAGAAAATACCAATAAGAGGAACAGACTCAGTTCTTGCCGAGCAACAGAGAACAATTGTCTATCTTAGACATACAAGGAGATGACTGCTCCTAGTAGGACGCTATAAATATGTGTTTGTGTGACTTGTATGTTGTGTTATGCAGCGGCAACATCCTGTTGGGTGTAATAAATCTAGTTTGAGCTTTCCTTAGAGTCTGTCTGGATGTGTACCAGAACTTAAACCTAACAACAGTGCTGACAGTCTAACACAGAGTTATCCACACTGTTTCATTTACTGTCAAAAATATCAATTTAACAAGACCTGGAAAAAGGCTCTGATTACAGTAATATGGGTGGAGGAACCAATCTCCCTAGTAAATTAAAACCTGGGGAAGACATTTTCAAAAATGTTTAAGGGGTAGAACAGTTTAATATTGCAGATAGATTGTAGATGCAATCAATGTAATTGTCTGCATCATTTCCAATCCCCGAAATATAATTTTTGCAACTATATATATTTATATATACAGTACCGATACAGTACCGATCAAAAGTTTGGATTCACCTACTCATTCAAGGGGTTTTCCTATTTTTTTACTATGTTCTTAATTGTAGAATAATAATAATAATAATAACACATATGAAATCATGTAGTAACCAAAAAGTGTTAACCTCTAGGGGGCAGTATTTTCACCTCCAGATGAAAAGTGTGCCCAAAGTAAACTGCCTGTTACTCAGGCCCAGAAGCTAAAACACTAAGGTTTCCAAAACTGTTACAATAATGTCTTTGAGTATAACAGAAATCATATGGCAGTCGAAAAAAATATTTTCATGTGGTTTTTCAACTCAATGCCTATAGAGAATCCAATGGGTTAGGAATAAGATGGAAGTTCCTATGGCTTCTACGAAATGTCAACAGTCTATATATATGGTTTCAGGCTTTTATTATGAAAAACGACGAGTAAAAAGCCATTTTGGTCAGAGGACAGAGGAAGTATGCAGACCTGATTTGGGCACGCTCCCATGAGCGCACCGTTCATTTCTGTTGAAAACGGATGAATTATAAACATCGTTTGACATGTTTCGACAAACTTTACCGGTACTTTTAGTATGTATTCGTCTGCCTGTTGTGACCGACTTGGAGCCATTGGATTACTGAACAAAACGTGCCAACAAAATAGAGTTTTTGGGACATAAAGAGGGACTTTATCGAACAAAACAAACATTTACTGTGTAACTGGGAGTCTTGTGAGTGCAACCATATGCAGATCATCAAAGGTAAGTGATTAATTTTATCGCTAATTCTGACTTTAGTGACTCCAATACTTGGCTGGTAAATGTTTGTACGCTTTTTTACACGGGGCACTGTCCTCAGATAATCGCATGGTATTCTTTCGCCGTAAAGCCTTTTTGAAATCTTACACAGCGGCTGGATTAACAAGAAGTCCATCTTTAAGCCGATGCATAACACTTGTATATTTTATGAATGCTTATTATGTGTATTTCTGTCTTTTGAATTTAGCGCTCTGCAATTTCACCGGATGTTGGCCAGGTCGGACGCTAGAGAGGTTTTAAACAAATCTAAATATATTTGAGATTTTTCTAAGGTGCCACCCTTTGCCTTGATGACAGCTTTGCACACTCTAGGTAATTCTCTCAACCAGCTTCATGAGGTAGCCACCTTGAATGCTTTTCCAAAAGTCTTGAAGGAGTTCTAACATATGCTGAGCACTTGTTGGCTGCTTTTCCTTCACTCATCCCAAACCATCTCAATTGGGTTGAGGTCGGGTGATTGTGGAGGACAGGTCATATGATGCAGGACTCCATCACTCTCCTTCTTGGTCAAATAGCCCATACACAGCCTGGAGGTGTGTTTTGGGTCATTGTGTCATGTTTTGTCATTGATTATCATGTCTTGTCCCTGTGCTTCCCCTTCTATTCGTTTCCCTCTGCTGGTCTTATTAGGTTCTTTCCCTCTTTCTATCCCTCTCTCTCCCCCTCCCTCTCTCACTCTCTCGCTCTCTCTTCTCTCTATCGTTCCGTTCCTGCTCCCAGCTGTTCCTATTCCCCTAATCAATCATTTAGTCTTCCCACACCTGTTCCCGATCCTTTTCCCTGATTAGAGTCCCTATTTCTCTCCTTGTTTTCCGTTCCTGCCCTGTCGGATCCTTGTCTATAATTCACCGTGCTGTGTCTATGTATTGCCCTGTCGTGTCGTGTTTCCCTCAGATGCTGCGTGGTGAGCAGGTGTCTGAGTCTGCTAGGTTCAAGTGCCTTCCCGAGGCAACCTGCAGTTCTTGATCAAGTCTCCAGTCTGTTCTCGTCTTTACGAGTAGTATTATGCCTTTTGTTTTGTAAAGTATCTTTACTGGATTAAAAACTCTGTTTTCGCCAAGTCGCTTTTGGGTCCTCATTCACCTGCATAACAGAAGGATCCGACCAAGGAATGGACCCAGCGACTACAGATGCTCGTAACACTGCCGTCGAGATCCAAGGAGCCATGCTCGGCAGACACGAGCAGGAATTGTCTGCTGCTCGCCATGCCGTGGAGAACCTGGCCGCTCAGGTTTCCGACCTCTCTGGACAGTTCCAGAGTCTTTGTCTCGTGCCACCTGTTACTTCCTGGCCTGCCGAGCCTCCGGAACCTAGGGTTAATAACCCACCTTGCTACTCCGGGCAGCCCACGGAGTGCCGCTCCTTTCTCACCCAGTGTGATATTGTGTTCTCTCTCCAACCCAACACATACTCTAGCGAGAGAGCTCGGGTTGCTTACGTCATTTCACTCCTTACTGGCCGGGCTCGAGAGTGGGGCACAGCTATCTGGGAGGCAAGGGCTGATTGTTCTAACAATTACCAGAACTTTAAAGAGGAGATGATTCGGGTTTTTGACCGTTCAGTTTTTGGTGGGGAGGCTTCTAGGGCCCTGGCTTCCCTATGCCAAGGTGATCGATCCATAACGGATTACTCTATAGAGTTTCGCACTCTTGCTGCCTCTAGTGACTGGAACGAGCCGGCGCTGCTCGCTCGTTTTCTGGAGGGACTCCACGCAGTGGTCAAAGATGAGATTCTCTCTCGGGAGGTTCCTTCCAGTGTGGACTCTTTGATTGCTCTCGCCATCCGCATAGAACGACGGGTAGATCTTCGTCACCAAGCTCGTGGAGGAGAGCTCGCGTCAACGGTGTTTCCCTGCTCCGCATCGCAACCATCTCCCTCCTCTGGCTCAGAGACTGAGCCCATGCAGCTGGGAGGTATTCGCATCTCTACCAAGGAGAGGGAACGGAGGATCACCAACCGCCTGTGCCTCTATTGCGGATTTGATGGACATTTTGTCAATTCATGTCCAGTAAAGGCCAGAGCTCATCAGTAAGCGGAGGGCTACTGGTGAGCGCTACTACTCAGGTCTCTTCATCTAGATCCTGTACTACTATGTCGGTCCATCTACGCTGGACCGGTTCGGGTGCTACATGCAGTGCCTTGATTGACTCTGGGGCTGAGGGTTGTTTCATGGACGAAGCATGGGCTCGGAAACATGACATTCCTTTCAGACAGTTAGACAAGCCTACGCCCATGTTTGCCTTAGATGGTAGTCATCTTCCCAGTATCAGATTTGAGACACTACCTTTAACTCTCACAGTATCTGGTAACCACAGTGAGACTATTTCTTTTTTGATTTTTCGTTCACCTTTTACACCTGTTGTTTTGGGTCATCCCTGGCTAGTATGTCATAATCCTTCTATTAATTGGTCTAGTAATTCTATCCTATCCTGGAACGTTTCTTGTCATGTGAAGTGTTTAATGTCTGCCATCCCTCCCATTTCTTCTGTCCCCACTTCTCAGGAGGAACCTGGCGATTTGACAGGAGTGCCGGAGGAATATCATGATCTGCGCACGGTCTTCAGTCGGTCCCGAGCCAACTCCCTTCCTCCTCACCGGTCGTATGATTGTAGTATTGATCTCCTTCCGGGGACCACTCCTCCTCGGGGTAGACTATACTCTCTGTCGGCTCCCGAACGTAAGGCTCTCGAGGATTATTTATCTGTGTCTCTTGACGCCGGTACCATAGTGCCTTCTTCCTCTCCGGCCGGGGCGGGGTTCTTTTTGTTAAGAAGAAGGACGGTACTCTGCGCCCCTGCGTGGATTATCGAGGGCTGAATGACATAACGGTTAAGAATCGTTATCCGCTTCCCCTTATGTCATCAGCCTTCGAGATTCTGCAGGGAGCCAGGTGCTTTACTAAGTTGGACCTTCGTAACGCTTACCATCTCGTGCGCATCAGAGAGGGGGACGAGTGGAAAACGGCGTTTAACACTCCGTTAGGGCATTTTGAGTACCGGGTTCTGCCGTTTGGTCTCGCCAATGCGCCAGCTGTTTTTCAGGCATTAGTTAATGATGTTCTGAGAGACATGCTGAACATCTTTGTTTTTGTCTATCTTGACGATATCCTGATTTTTTCACCGTCACTCGAGATTCATGTTCAGCACGTTCGACGTGTTCTACAGCACCTTTTAGAGAATTGTCTCTACGTAAAGGCTGAGAAGTGCTCTTTTCATGTCTCCTCCGTTACTTTTCTCGGTTCCGTTATTTCCGCTGAAGGCATTCAGATGGATTCCGCTAAGGTCCAAGCTGTCAGTGATTGGCCCGTTCCAAGGTCACGTGTCGAGTTGCAGCGCTTTTTAGGTTTCGCTAATTTCTATCGGCGTTTCATTCGTAATTTCGGTCAAGTTGCTGCCCCTCTCACAGCTCTTACTTCTGTCAAGACGTGTTTTAAGTGGTCCGGTTCCGCCCAGGGAGCTTTTGATCTTCTAAAAGAACGTTTTACGTCCGCTCCTATCCTCGTTACTCCTGACGTCACTAGACAATTCATTGTCGAGGTTGACGCTTCAGAGGTAGGCGTGGGAGCCATTCTATCCCAGCGCTTCCAGTCTGACGATAAGGTTCATCCTTGCGCTTATTTTTCTCATCGCCTGTCGCCATCTGAGCGCAACTATGATGTGGGTAACCGTGAACTGCTCGCCATCCGCTTAGCCCTAGGCGAATGGCGACAGTGGTTGGAGGGGGCGACCGTTCCTTTTGTCGTTTGGACAGACCATAAGAACCTTGAGTACATCCGTTCTGCCAAATGACTTAATGCCCGTCAAGCTCGTTGGGCGTTGTTTTTCGCTCGTTTCGAGTTTGTGATTTCTTACCGTCCGGGTAGCAAAAACACCAAGCCTGATGCCTTATCCCGTCTGTTTAGTTCTTATGTGGCTTCTACTGATCCCGAGGGGATTCTTCCTTATGGGCGTGTTGTCGGGTTAACAGTCTGGGGAATTGAAAGACAGGTTAAGCAAGCACTCACGCACACTGCGTCGCCGCGCGCTTGTCCTAGTAACCTCCTTTTCGTTCCTGTTTCCACTCGTCTGGCTGTTCTTCAGTGGGCTCACTCTGCCAAGTTAGCTGGTCATCCCGGTGTTCGAGGCACTCTTGCGTCTATTCGCCAGCGCTTTTGGTGGCCGACTCAGGAGCGTGACACGCGCCGTTTCGTGGCTGCTTGTTCGGACTGCGCGCAGACTAAGTCGGGTAACTCTCCTCCTGCTCGGTCGTCTCAGACCGCTCCCCATTCCTTCTCGACCATGGTCTCACATCGCCCTAGACTTCATTACCGGTCTGCCTTTGTCTGCGGGGAAGACTGTGATTCTTACGGTTGTCGATAGGTTCTCTAAGGCGGCACATTTCATTCCCCTCGCTAAACTTCCTTCCGCTAAGGAGACGGCACAAATCATCATCGAGAATGTGTTCAGAATTCATGGCCTCCCGTTAGACGCCGTTTCAGACAGAGGCCCGCAATTCACGTCACAGTTTTGGAGGGAGTTCTGTCGTTTGATTGGTGCGTCCGTCAGTCTCTCTTCCGGGTTTCATCCCCAGTCTAACGGTCAAGCAGAGAGGGCCAATCAGATGATTGGTCGCATACTACGCAGCCTTTCTTTCAGAAACCCTGCGTCTTGGGCAGAACAGCTCCCCTGGGCAGAATACGCTCACAACTCGCTTCCTTCGTCTGCTACCGGGTTATCTCCGTTTCAGAGTAGTCTGGGTTACCAGCCTCCTCTGTTCTCATCCCAGCTTGCCGAGTCCAGCGTTCCCTCCACTCAAGCGTTTGTCCAACGTTGTGAGCGCACCTGGAGGAGGGTGAGGTCTGCACTTTGCCGTTACAGGGCACAGACTGTGAGAGCCGCCAATAAACGCAGGATTAAGAGTCCAAGGTATTGTTGCGGCCAGAGAGTGTGGCTTTCCACTCGCAACCTTCCTCTTACGACAGCTTCTCGTAAGTTGACTCCGCGGTTCATTGGTCCGTTCCGTGTCTCCCAGGTCGTCAATCCTGTCGCTGTGCGACTGCTTCTTCCGCGACATCTTCGTCGCGTCCATCCTGTCTTCCATGTCTCCTGTGTCAAGCCCTTTCTTCGCACCCCCGTTCGTCTTCCCTCCCCCTCCCGTCCTTGTCGAGAGCGCACCTATTTACAAGGTACGTAAGATCATGGACATGCGTTCTCGGGGACGGGGTCACCAATACTTAGTGGATTGGGAGGGTTACGGTCCTGAGGAGAGGAGTTGGGTTCCGTCTCGGGACGTGCTGGACCGTTCGCTTATTGATGATTTCCTCCGTTGCCGCCAGGGTTCCTCCTCGAGTGCGCCAGGAGGCGCTCGGTGAGTGGGGGGTACTGTCATGTTTTGTCATTGATTATCATGTCTTGTCCCTGTGCTTCCCCTTCTATTCGTTTCCCTCTGCTGGTCTTATTAGGTTCTTTCCCTCTTTCTATCCCTCTCTCTCCCCTCCCTCTCTCACTCTCTCGCTCTCTCTTCTCTCTATCGTTCCGTTCCTGCTCCCAGCTGTTCCTATTCCCCTAATCAATCATTTAGTCTTCCCACACCTGTTCCCGATCCTTTTCCCTGATTAGAGTCCCTATTTCTCTCCTTGTTTTCCGTTCCTGCCCTGTCGGATCCTTGTCTATAATTCACCGTGCTGTGTCTATGTATTGCCCTGTCGTGTCGTGTTTCCCTCAGATGCTGCGTGGTGAGCAGGTGTCTGAGTCTGCTAGGTTCAAGTGCCTTCCCGAGGCAACCTGCAGTTCTTGATCAAGTCTCCAGTCTGTTCTCGTCTTTACGAGTAGTATTATGCCTTTTGTTTTGTAAAGTATCTTTACTGGATTAAAAACTCTGTTTTCGCCAAGTCGCTTTTGGGTCCTCATTCACCTGCATAACACATTGTCTTGTTCAAGAACAAATAATAGTTCCACTAAGCACAAACCAGATGGGATGGCGTATCACTGCAGAATGCTGTTGTACCCATGCTGGTTAAGTGTGCCTTGAACTCTAAATATATCAAAGAGAGTGTCACCAACAAAGCACCCCCACACCATCACACCTCCTTCTCCATGCTTCACGCTGGGAAACACACATGCAGAGATAATCTGTTCACCTACTCTGCGTCTCGGCAGTTGGAACCAAAAATCTCAAGGTCGGGCTCATTTTACCAAAGGACAGATTTCCACCGGTTTACTGTCCATCGCTCGTGTTTCTTGGCCCAAGCAAGTCTCTTCTTATTGGTGTCCTTTAGTAGTGGTTTCTTTGCAGCAATTCGACCATGAAGGCCTGATTCCCGCAGTCTCCTAATTGCCCATTTCTGAGGCTGGTAACTCTAATAAACTTATCCTCTGCAGCAGAGGTAACTCTGGGTCTTCCTTTTCTGTGGCGGTCCACATGAGAGCCAGTTTCATCATAGCACTTGATGGTTTTTGTGACTGCACTGAAAGAAACTTTCAAAGTTCTTCAAATTTTCCGGATTGACTGACCTTCGTGTCTTAAAGTAATGATGGACTGTCGTTCTCTTTACTGATTTGAGCTTTTTTGCCATAATATGGACATGGCCATTTACCAAATAGGGCAATCGTCTGTATACCTCACCTACCTTTTCACAACACAACTGATTGGCTCAAATGCATTAAGAAGGAAAGAAATTCCACATGATAACTTTTAACAAGGCACACCGGTTAAATTAATTTAATTGCATTCCAGGTTACTACCTCATTAAAGCTGGTTGAGAGAATGCCAAGAGTGCACACAGCTGTCATCAAGGCAATGGCTACTTTGAAGAAACTCAAATATAAAATACATTTTTATTTGTTTAACAATTTGTTGGTTACTACATCCTTCCATATGTGTTATTTCATAGTTTTGATGTCTTCACTATTATTCTACAATGTAGAAAATGGTAAAAAATAAAGAAAAACCCCTGAATGAGTAGGTGTGTCCAAACTTTTGACTGGTACTGGTACTGTATACATTCATGCATATACATATATACGTATTATTTTCTGCTAACCCTACCACCCCTCCCCTAATTGGATTAAAATGGAAATTAAATTGGATTAAAAATGAACAACAACACTTAGGCTTCTACTTAAACTAGCTTCCAGCTTCCAGCTTATGCAAACTATATACACTACTATATTGAACATTTTGGAGTTACTTAGAAATGTCCTTGTTTTTGAAAGAAAATCATTTTTTTTGTCCATTAAAATAACATAAAATTGATCAGAAATACAGTGTAGACATTGTTAATGTTGTAAATGACTATTGTCGCTGGAAACAGCAGAAAGCTGTACAGAGGCACATTATCAGCAACCATCCCTCCTATGTTCCAACAGCACTTTTTTTTAGCTAATCCAAGTTTATAATTTTAAAAGACTAATTCATCATTAGAAAACCCTTTAGCAAATATGGTAGCACAGCTGAAAACTGTTGTTTTGATTAAAGAAGCAATAAAACTGGCCTTCTTTAGACTAGTTGAGTATCTGGAGAATCAGCATTTGTGGGTTCGATTACAGACTCAAAATGGCCAGAAACATAGACCTTTCTTCTGAAACTCATCAGTCTATTCTTTTTTCTGAGAAATGAAGGCTATTCTATGTGAGAAATTGCCAGGAAACTGAAGATCTCGAACAACACTGTGTACCACTCCCTTCACAGAACAGCGCAAACTGTCCCTAACCAGAATAGAAAGAGTAGTGGGAGGCCGCTGTGCACAACTGAGCAAGAGGACAAGTACATTAGAGTGTCTAGTTTGAGAAACAGACTCCTCACAAGTCCTCAACTGGCAGCTTCATTAAATAGTACCCACAAAACATCAGTCTTAATGTCAAAACATCAGTCTTAGAGTCAACTCTGGGATGCTGGCCTTTTAGGCAGAGTTCCTCTGTCCAGTGTCTGTGTTCTTTTGTCCTTCTTAATCTTTTATTTTTATTGGCACGTCAGAGATATGGCTTTTCTTTGCAACTCTGTCGAGAAGACCAGCATCCCGGATTCGCCTCTTCACTGTTGACGTTGAGACTGGTGTTTTGCGGGTACAATTTAATGAAGCTGCCAGTTGAGAGTCAATGAAGAAGCAGTTAAGTAAGAAGTAGTTAATCATAAAGCAATGCCCTTATTGACCGCTCCTACGTATACACTGAGTCATCAACATCAGAACAGATTTACTGTGTGACATGAAGGCTTTCTATACACTGACTAAACTATTCTGTTGCACTATTCCATTGCATCTATATCACCTAATCATGTTTTCATTCTCTTTGAACTGTGAAGATAACTGCAATAATGAATTAAGTCTTCAAAGCTCATCTGAGACCAGGTATAATTTACTTGATTGTAACAGCAATATTTCCAAATTAAATGTTATTTGTCACATGCTTGCTAAACAACAGGTGGAGACTAAGAATGGAATGCTTACTTACGGGCCCTTCTCAACAATGCAGAGATAAAAAAAGAAAGTAGAAAAATGTAAAAATAATTACACAAGTTTAGAGTCGATGTGCAGGGGTACAAGGCAATTGAAGTAGATATGTACATAAAGGTAAAGATAAAGTGACTAGGCAACAGGATGATGGTGTTGGAGTCGTGTTTGGCCACGTAGTCATGGGTGAACAGGGAATACAGGAAGAGACTAAGTACACACCCTGAGGGGCCCCAGTGTTAAGGATCAGCATGGCAGACATGTTGTTGCCTACTCTTACCACCTGGGGGCGGTCCGTCAGGAAGTCCAGGATCCAGTTGCAGAGGGAGGTGTTTAGTCCCAGAGTCCTTAGCTTTATAATGAGCTTCGTGGGCATTAGTTTTTGCTTGTAAGCAGGAATCAGGAGGATAGAATTATGGTCAGATAGGCCAAATGGAGGGCGGGGGAGAGCTTTGTATGCATCTCTGTGTACTCAATGCCATCCTGGATTAAATTGGCTGAATGATCAATGGGTGAGTGAATTAGCTTCGCCTTATGCCCTACAATTTGCAAACACCCCGACGAGAACATGTCAATACCACAAGAAACTTGGTCTCTCTCTGCAATTACATTTGTACCACTCTCAAATGCAACTAGGCCTACACTTGATGGCATACTTCCAAAATCTTATACTCTTGAATTACTTTTTTTCTGCTCGAAAGACTCAGCTCGTTTTATTGACAATGGTGCTTGCTGTGCCAAGTCCTCACGCATTGGGCAGATGATATGTATTGTTATGCTTTAATTGATGATCTCGGGAAATGTGAAACCAAACCCTGGTCCGGTAGATACCATGCATCTCTACCAACTCCCTATGATTTTAAAAACAGAGCAGGTTTTGGTCTCATGATTGTTAATCTCAGAAGTCTATTTCCAAAAATAGACATGATTAAAATGTGGGCCAATACAACAAATGCATACATAATGGTTTTATCAGAAACTTGACTAAAGAAATCTGTGTCAAATAACTCTTTCTATTGATGGGTAAACTGTTTTTAGAATGGATCGGATGAGTAAAGGAGGAGTTGCAATTTATGTGAAATCCAAAAGTTTAACACCTCTGAAATTCTCTCGATTACCAAAGCCAAACATTTTGAATTGCTTGCAGTTAAAGTGAATGTATATAAGGACTCCCACGTCACTGTAGTCGGCTACTGTAGACCACCCTCGGCTTCGGGAGACACACTTAACTCTCTTTCTGATGTACTGCACAAGCTAAATGACTCTGAATTCATTATTTTACAAGATTTTAACTGGGACATGCTTACATCTGTATCAGACCCTTCTAAAGAACTGTGTGACTCTGAATCTCTCGCAATTTAATTAACGCGCTTACAAGACCGAATCCCAGAGCACCTAACAAATCAATGCCATTGGACATTCTTCTATAAAAAATACACATCAACTGGGATATTCTGTAATGATGTTAGTGATCACTGTGCAATTGCTTGTGTTCGAAAATACACAAATTACCAAAGCCAAACCTGTTGTTTTAGACAGTTTGATGAGCAAGCGTTCTTAGACGATCTGTACTATAATATTGACAGAGAATATTGTCTGAATATTGTCTGATTCCCGATGTTGACACTGCCCGGGATGATTTTTATATGAAATGTGAAGTCCATTTGTGATAAGCATGCCCCTGTAAAGAAATTTAGAAACAGTGGAAGAAGGGACAATCCCTGGTTTTCAGATACCTTGGCAGAATGAATTAGAAAGAGAAATGTCTCCTGGCCTCAAGCTAGACATACAAATGCTCCTGTTGACTAGGCCTCCATCAGAGCGCTAAGAAACAAATGCACAGGACTGATCAGGAAGTCCAAATAAGATTTCTATCTAAATGTCACAGAGAACCTGAACAACCCTACCAAGTTCTGGAAGCTAATCAAATCAGTGTCAGGTTCTAATGTATCCTCTGGCCTTCCTGACCATTTAATGATGGATTCTAATGAAATGAAGGATAAAGCTGATATTTAGGGTTTTTTAATAAGCACTTCATATCTGCTGGCTTAGTTTTTTGTTAATGGTGGGGCCCAGGCCTCTAATTTAAGCTCTTTTACAGTAAACTATGACATAGCCACTCATGTGAACCATTTAAACTTTGAGCCTTTGTTTCTTATGCTGAGCTATATATGCACTAAAGGCAATAGACACTAAAACGTCTGACAACCCCTACCTCTTAAAGTTAGCAGCTGGTATTATTACTGAACCTGTGGCTCACATTTTCAACTTGAGTCTCTTGACCAATTCCATACCCAGTGTTACCTTTCCCAGTTAATGTGTTGTAGTTTGTGTATTTGCATGTGTTTATTTCAGGAAATGGCTTCCTGAAATCCCTCAAGCAGCTGATTGGTCGACTCCATGGTTAATTGGAGAGCTGACCCCGCCCCCTCGTCAAGACACAGCTGTCTCCAATTACCCATTCCTTCAGAAGCTATATAAAAGCCAGTGTTCTATTCAGGAGGAAGATATTTTTTGCTGGGAGGTCATTGCAGAAATTTTGCTAGAGAGATTTGCTGGGATGTCATTGTAGAGATTTTGCTAGAGATTTTGCTAGAGATTTTGCTAGAGATTTTGCTAGAGATTTTGCTAGAGATTTTGCTAGATTTTGCTAGAGATTGATTTTGCTGGGAGTTCATTGCTGAGTTGGTATGTTTTGTGAGTTTGTTGCTCAGATAGAGCTTATTTGATGTCGTTAGTTTGTTTGTGAAATTGTTTAATATTCTGTTTCATTTGTTCCCAGGGGGAGAAGGGGAAGGCACCTAGGGAGTGCTTAGGCAAGAGGCCCGCGGGCATACATATACCCGTAGCATATTCGCTATCTAGGCACACTAGGAAAGACCTGGGTGGACCACCCCCTGTATTTTGGTTAGGGCACCAGGTGGTGCTAAATTAGGTAAGTAGTGGGTAGGCAGGTAAGATAGGAGAGGGGGGCTTTGAGATTTACTTTCTTTGCTTTGGTTCCGTCCAGCCCCTTTTCCCCATATTACAGTGTAAAGGAATAAAGTCCTTGTAAGCGGTACCACATTCTGCCTGTTGTCGTTCTTTCTTGCACCTACAGTCCATACCTTTT
Organism: Oncorhynchus gorbuscha; assembly: GCF_021184085.1. Lineage (NCBI taxonomy): Eukaryota > Metazoa > Chordata > Actinopteri > Salmoniformes > Salmonidae > Oncorhynchus > Oncorhynchus gorbuscha. Next base: position 13,676,563 of record NC_060192.1, read on the forward strand.
TCACTTCACGGAGAGTTTAGTTGTAGCAGGGTGTTGCGTTCCCTCTTCATAGAGGCGTGCGTAACACCCAGCATTTGGAAATCAGCCTCCCACTGCTAAAGGGTAGAGATCCCTCAGATGCTAATAACTATGATCCTATGATCCTATCTCCAAACTCCCTATCCTGGCCAAAGTCTGTGAATCCCTAGTGAACTCACAGTTTAAGAAAACGTCTTAATTGAAAAGAACATACTGAGCGGGGTTCAGTCTGGCTTTAGATCGGGGCACAGCACCACAACTGCAGCTGTGGCAAATGACATCACTAATGCACTTGATAAAAAGCAACATTGTGCTACTCTGTTTATTTATCAAAGGCATTTGATTCAGTTGACCATGAATCGTTGCTCGCTAGACTCAGTAACATTGGCCTCAGTGAAAGGGCAGTAAATTGGTTTAGGGACTATTTTTCTGACGGAACACAATGTGTATTACCAGCCCTTTCAAGCTTAACATCCTTATCATTTATCGCCCTCCAGGTCCCCTCGGAGAGTTCATCAATGAGCTTGATGCATTGATAAGCTCCTTTCCTGAGGACGGCTCACCTCTCACAGTTCTGGGCGACTTTAACCTCCCCACGTCTACCTTTGACTCATTCCTCTCTGCCTCCTTCTTTCCACTCCTCTCCTCTTTTGACCTCACCCTCTCACCTTCCCCCCCTACTCACAAGGCAGGCAATACGCTCGACCTCATCTTTACTAGATGCTGTTCTTCCACTAACCTCATTGCAACTCCCCTCCAAGTCTCCGACCACTACCTTGTATCCTTTTCCCTCTCGCTCTCATCCAACACTTCCCACACTGCCCCTATTCAGGATGGTATCGCGCCGTCCCAACCTTCGCTCTCTCTCCCCCGCTACTCTCTCCTCTTCCATCCTATCATCTCTTCCCTCTGCTCAAACCTTCTCCAACCTATCTCCTGATTCTGCCTCCTCAACGCTCCTCTCCTCCCTTTCTGCATCCTTTGACTCTCTATGTCCCCTATCTTCCAGGCCGGCTCGGTCCTCCCCTCCCGCTCCGTGGCTTGACGACTCATTGCGAGCTCACAGAACAGGGCTCCGGGCAGCCGAGCGGAAATGGAGGAAAACTCGCCTCCCTGCGGACCTGGCATCCTTTCGCTCCCTCCTCTCTACATTTTCCTCCTCTGTCTCTGCTGCTAAAACCACTTTCTACCACTCTAAATTTCAAGCATCTGCCTCTAACCCTAGGAAGCTCTTTGCCACCTTCTCCTCCCTCCTGAATCCTCCTCCGCCTCCCCCCCCCTCCTCCCTCTCTGCAGATGACTTCGTCAACCATTTTGAAAAGAAGGTCGACGACATCCGATCCTCGTTTGCTAAGTCAAACGACACTGCTGGTTCTGCTCACACTGCCCTACCCTGTGCTCTGACCTCTTTCTCCCATCTCTCTCCAGATTAAATCTCGCGTCTTGTGACGGCCGGCCGCCCAACAACCTGCCCGCTCGACCCTATCCCCTCCTCTCTTCTCCAGACCATTTCCGGAGACCTTCTCCCTTACCTCACCTCGCTCATCAACTTATCCCTGACCGCTGGCTACGTCCCTTCCGTCTTCAAGAGAGCGAGAGTTGCACCCCTTCTGAAAAAACCTACACTCGATCCCTCCGATGTTAACAACTACAGACCAGTATCCCTTCTTTCTTTTCTCTCCAAAACTCTTGAACGTGCCGTCCTTGGTCAGCTCTCCCGCTATCTCTCTCAGAATGACCTTCTTGATCCAAATCAGTCAGGTTTCAAGACTAGTCATTCAACTGAGACTGCTCTTCTCTGTATCACGGAGGCGCTCCGCACCGCTAAAGCTAACTCTCTCTCCTCTGCTCTCATCCTTCTAGACCTATCGGCTGCCTTCGATACTGTGAACCATCAGATCCTCCTCTCCACCCTCTCCGAGTTGGGCATCTCTGGCGCGGCCCACGCTTGGATTGCGTCCTACCTGACAGGTCGCTCCTACCAGGTGGCGTGGCGAGAATCTGTCTCCTCACCACGCGCTCTCACCACTGGTGTCCCCCAGGGCTCTGTTCTAGGCCCTCTCCTATTCTCGCTATACACCAAGTCACTTGGCTCTGTCATAACCTCACATGGTCTCTCCTATCATTGCTATGCAGACGACACACAATTAATCTTCTCCTTTCCCCCTTCTGATGACCAGGTGGCAAATCGCATCTCTGCATGTCTGGCAGACATATCAGTGTGGATGACGGATCACCACCTCAAGCTGAACTTCGGCAAGACGGAGCTGCTCTTCCTCCCGGGGAAGGACTGCCCGTTCCATGATCTCGCCATCACGGTTGACAACTCCATTGTGTCCTCCTCCCAGAGCGCTAAGAACCTTGGCGTGATCCTGGACAACACCCTGTCGTTCTCAACTAACATCAAGGCGGTGGCCCGTTCCTGTAGGTTCATGCTCTACAACATCCGCAGAGTACGACCCTGCCTCACACAGGAAGCGGCGCAGGTCCTAATCCAGGCACTTGTCATCTCCCGTCTGGATTACTGCAACTCGCTGTTGGCTGGGCTCCCTGCCTGTGCCATTAAACCCCTACAACTCATCCAGAACGCCGCAGCCCGTCTAGTGTTCAACCTTCTCAAGTTCTCTCACGTCACCCCGCTCCTCCGCTCTCTCCACTGGCTTCCAGTTGAAGCTCGCATACGCTACAAGACCATGGTGCTTGCCTACGGAGCTGTGAGGGGAACGGCACCTCAGTACCTCCAGGCTCTGATCAGGCCCTACACCCAAATAAGGGCACTGCGTTCATCCACCTCTGGCCTGCTCGTCTCCCTACCACTGAGGAAGTACAGTTCCCGCTCAGCCCAGTCAAAACTGTTCGCTGCTCTGGCTCCCCAATGGTGGAACAAACTCCCTCACGACGCCAGGACAGCGGAGTCAATCACCACCTTCCGGAGACACCTGAAACCCCACCTCTTTAAGGAATACTTAGGATAGGATAAAGTAATCCTTCTCACCCCCCTTAAAATATTTAGATGCACTATTGTAAAGTGGCTGTTCCACTGGATGTCATAAGGTGAATGCACCAATTTGTAAGTCGCTCTGGATAAGAGCGTCTGCTAAATGACTTAAATGTAAATGTAAATGTATATACTGACAATCACAATTCTAGCTTTCTTGAGATGAATATAGGTGTGCCCCAGGGTTGTACTTTAGCTACTGTGTTCTCAATCTTTATTAATGATGTGGGAAATGGGATGCAACCATTAAAGTTGCTACTATATGCAGATAGTCATATATTGATGTGTTTCGTCTCTGGTTCAGGCTGTTGAAGAGATCCAGACTGCTTTTCAGTCACTGCAGGCCTCCCTTTATGTTTTTTTTCAGACTGGTCTTGAATGTACGAAAAACCAAATTCATGACCTTTACCAGAGCTCGCACTCAGCCAGAGAAGGATAGCAATTGTCACATCTGGTGGCTTATCCATTGAAAAGTGTCATCCTACAAATACATACTGTAGGTATATGGTTGGATGACAAGTTGTCCTTTAAAGTTCATATGGATAATCTTGTGGGGAAGCTTAAATTGAAATTGTGTTTTTATTCCGTGATAAGGCTTGCTTATTACAACAGAAGCTTGTTCAGGCCACTTCTCTCTGTAATGTTTTATGTGTTTTATTTTATTGCAACAAGTGACTTGTTGAATATGCATGCAGCCTCCATCTTACAAAGTCTGGACTCTTATCCTTGCACTTTATTACAAATGCCAAGTCACTCACCCACCATTGCACCTTGTACCAAATGGTAGGTTTGACCTCACTTCATATGTGCAGAAAGCTTACATTTGTGTGTGTTCTACAAAGCCCTTTTGGTTAAAATCCCTCTTTACCTCTGTAGCCTGGTCTTCTTCACCACCAGCAGTTACCATAACTGGTCTGCTAGGTGGTTGCTACTTAAAGTCCCGAGAATATTTACAGAATTAGGCAAGACTGCCTTGTCATCTTGTGCACCAGAGGCATGGAATGCAGTCTACAATCCATCTATATATGTTAGTGCCAATGAATGTTGTTGTATGGCATTGTCCTATGTTTTATTTCTGTAATGTATTGATTGTTGCTGCCTTCTTGGCCAGGTGAATTTGTCCCAATACTTTTGGTACCATAAAATGGGACAGTCTGATATGCAACCTCATTGTATCATTTCAAATCCAAAGTGTTGGTGTACAGGGCCAAAACAACAACACAATTGTCAAAGTCCCAATACTTTTGGAGCTCACTGTATTTAACAATCTGATGGCCTGGAGGTAGGAGCTGTTCAGCATTCTTACAAAGGTATTCCTCTTGTCCAGATGGGATAGGGCACTGTGCAGTGCGATGGCGATGGCATCGTCTATGGAACAATTGGGGCGGTAAGAAAATTGAAGTTGGTCTAGGGTGTCAGGTGAGGTAGAGGTGATATGATCCTTTACTAGCCTCTCAAGGCACTTCATGATGAGTGCTACAAGGCGATAGTCATTTAGTTCAGTTTCCTGTGCTTTCTTGGGTACAAGAACAATGGTGGACATCTTGAAGCAAGCGGAGACAGCAGACGTAGATAGGCAGAGATTGAATATGTCCATAAACACTCCAGCCAGCTGGTCTGTGCATGCCCTAAGGACGAGGCTAGGGATGCCGTCTGAGCCGGCAACCTTGAGAGGGTTAACATGTCATCCATGGAGAAGGAGAGCCCACAGTCATTGGTAGTGGGCCTTATTGGTAGCACTGTGTTATCCTCAAAGCGGGCGCAGAAAGTGTTTAGCTTGTCCGGAAGCAAGAAGTCAGTGTCCGTGACTTGGCTGGATTTCCCTTTGTAGTCCGTGATTGACTGTGGACCCTGCCAGATACGTCTCGTGTCTGAGCCGTTGAATTGTGACTCCACTTTGTCTCTGTACTGACATTTTGCCTGTTTGATTGCCTTACGGAGAGAATAACTACACTGTTTGTATTCAGCCATATTCTCAGTCACCTTGCCATGATTAAATGTGGTGGTTCGTGCTTTCAGTTTTGCCCGAATGCTACCATCTATCCACGGTTTCTGGTTTGGGTAGGTTTTAATAGACACAGTGGGTAAAACAACTCCTATACACTTCCTGATGAACTCAGTCACGGTATCTGTATATTCGTTGACTTGGGCTACGCGGAACATATCCCAGGCTGCGTGAATAAAACAATCTTTAAGCATGGATTCCGATTGGTCAGACCAGCGTTAAATAGACCTTAGCACAGGTACTTCCTGTTTGAGTTTCTGCCTATAGGAAGGGAGGAGCAAAATGGAGCAAAATTGAGATTTGCCTTGTAGGCATTAAGAAAAGTTGAGTAACAGTGGTCCAATGTTTTTCCAGCGCGAGTGCTACAGTCAACATGTTGGTAGAACTTCGGTAGCATTTTCCTCAAATTTGCTTGGTTAAAATCCCCAGCTACAATAAATGCGGCGTCAGGATATGTGGTTTCCAATTTGCATGAAGTCCAGTGTAGTTCTTTGTGGGCCATTGTGGTATCGGCTTGAGGGGGAATATACAGGGCTGTGACTATGACCAAAGATAATTCTCTGGGGAGGTAATATGGCTACATTTGATTGTGAGGTATTCTGGGGTGGGTGATCGAAAGGACTTGAGTGTCTGTACGTTATCACAATCCCATCATGAAACATACACCTCCGCCATTCTTCTTCCGGAGAGTTCTTTATTACTGCCTGCGCTGTGTACTGAGAACCCAGCTGGCTGTATGGACGGGACCCGTTTATCCCGAGAGAGCCATGTTACAATACCTGATGTCTCTGGAAGCCGATCCTCACCCAGAGCTCATCGACTATATTATCCACAGAATGAACACTAGCGAGTAATATACTCGGAAGTGGTAGATGGTGTACACGCTTCCTGAGTCAGACTAGAAGTCCATTCAGAATACCTCTTCTATGCCGACAGGTGTTTTGTAGCAGCATCTGGAATAAGTTAAATTGCCCTGGGGGGTACGAACAAAGGATCCAATTCAGAAAAGTCTAATTCCTGGTCGTAGTGAGTTACCGCCTCTCTGATAGCCAAAAGGCTAATAATGTAAGAAATAACACAAAAAAATGCAAAGTTGCTTAGGAGCTAGATGCAGAGCTGCCATATCTGTCGGCGCCATCTTCAAACCTTCCATGCTGTACAGTTGGCTCATGAACATTGTCTCCATGGTGATTTGATATACAGTTGAAGTCGGAAGTTTATATATACTTAAGTTGGAGTCATTAAAACTTGTTTTCAACCACTCCACAAATGTCTTGTTAACTTCTTGGATATAGGGGGCGCTGTTTTAATTTATGGGTTAAAAAAACGTTCCCGTTTTCAACAAGATATTTTGTAACGGAAAGATGCTCGACTATGCATATAATTGACAGCTTTGGAAAGAAAACACTCTGACATTTCCAAAACTGCAAATATATTGTCTGTGAGTGCCACAGAACTAATGCTACAGGCGAAACCAAGATGACATTTCATACAGGAAGTGCCCCAGATTTTGAATGTGCTGTGTTCCAATGTCTCCTTATATGGCTGTGTATGGGTCACGAATGAGCTTAGACTTTCTGTCGCTTCCCCAAGGTGTCGACAGCATTGTGACGTATTTGTAGGCAAATCATTGGAAGATTGACCTTAAAAGACTACATCTACCAGGTGGCCGCTTGGTGTCCTCCGTTGCAATTATTGCGTAATCTCCAGCTGCGTGTATTTTTCGTTTGCTTCGAGGAGAAACACAGATGCCACGAATGATTTATCATCGAATAGATGTGAAAAACACCTTGAGGATCGATTCTAAACAACGTTTGCCATGGAGTTAATTTGGTAAAAAGTTTGGCGTTATAGAGACTGCATTTTCTGATTTTTTTCTTAGCCAAACAAAACGGAGCGATTTCTCCTACACAAGTAATCTTTTTGGAAAACTGAACATTTGCTATCTAACTGAGAGTCTCCTCATTGAAAACATCCGAAGTTCTTCAAAGGTAAATTATTTTATTTGAATGCTTTTCTTGTTTTTGTGAAAATGTTGCCTGCTGAATGCTAGGCTTAATGCTATGCTAGGCTTAATGCTATGCTAGGCTATCAATACTCTTACACAAATGCTTGTGTAGCTATGGTTGAAAAGCATATTTTGAAAATCTGAGATGACAGTGTTGTTCACTGTATCACAATTCCAGTGGGTCAGAAGTTTACATACACTAAGTTGACTGTGCCTTTAAACAGCTGTGACAATTCCAGGAAAATATGTCATTTAGAAGCTTCTGATAGGCTAATTGACATAATTTAAGTCAATTGGAGGTGTACCTGTTATGCAGGTGAATGAGGACCCAAAAGCGACTTGGCGAAAACAGAGTCTTTATTCCAGTTAAAGGAAATAGCAATACTCCTAGACAAATCGGAGCGGTAAATAAAGCATAAAAAACAATTCCACTCGTAATCACGAGAACTGACTGGAGACTCGATAATAAACTGCAGGTTGCCTCGGGAAGGCACTTGACCGTAGCAGACTCAGACACCTGCTCACCACGCAGCATCTGAGGGAAACACGACACGACAGGGCGATACAAAGACACAGCACGGTGAACAATATACAAGGATCCGACAGGGCAGAAACGGAAAACAAGGGGAGAAATAGGGACTCTAATCAGGGGAAAAGATAGGGAACAGGTGTGGGAAGACTAAATGATTGATTAGGGGAATAGGAACAGCTGGGAGCAGGAACGGAACGATAGAGAGAAGAGAGAGAGGGAGGGAGAGAGAAAAAGGGGAACGAACCTAAAAAGACCAGCAGGGGGAAAACGAACAGAAGGAAAAGCAAAATGACAAGACAATATAAGACAAAACATGACAGTACCCCCCACTCACCGAGCGCCTCCTGGCGCACTCGAGGAGGAATCCTGGCGGCAACGGAGGAAATCATCAATCAGTGAACGGTCCAGCACGTCCCGAGACGGAACCCAACTCCTCACCTCAGGACCGTAACCCTCCCAATCCACTAAGTATTGGTGACCCCGTCCCCGAGAACGCATGTCCATGATCCTACGTACCTTGTAAATAGGTGCGCTCTCGACAAGGACGGGAGGGGGAGGGAAGACGAACGGGGGTGCGAAGAAAGGGCTTGACACAGGAGACATGGAAGACAGGATGGACGCGACGAAGATGTCGCGGAAGAAGCAGTCGCACAGCGACAGGATTGACGACCTGGGAGACACGGAACGGACCAATGAACCGCGGAGTCAAATTACGAGAAGCTGTCGTAAGAGGAAGGTTGCGAGTGGAAAGCCACACTCTCTGGCCGCAACAATACCTTGGACTCTTAATCCTACGTTTATTGGCGGCTCTCACAGTCTGTGCCCTGTAACGGCAAAGTGCAGACCTCACCCTCCTCCAGGTGCGCTCACAACGTTGGACAAACGCTTGAGCGGAGGGAACGCTGGACTCGGCAAGCTGGGATGAGAACAGAGGAGGCTGGTAACCCAGACTACTCTGAAACGGAGATAACCCGGTAGCAGACGAAGGAAGCGAGTTGTGAGCGTATTCTGCCCAGGGGAGCTGTTCTGCCCAAGACGCAGGGTTTCTGAAAGGCTGCGTAGTATGCGACCAATCGTCTGATTGGCCCTCTCTGCTTGACCGTTAGACTGGGAATGAAACCCGGAAGAGAGACTGACGGACGCACCAATCAAACGACAGAACTCCCTCCAAAACTGTGACGTGAATTGCGGACCTCTGTCTGAAACGGCGTCTAACGGGAGACCATGAATTCTGAACACATTCTCGATGATGATTTGTGCCGTCTCCTTAGCGGAAGGAAGTTTAGCGAGAGGAATGAAATGTGCCGCCTTAGAGAACCTATCGACAACCGTAAGAATCAGTCTTCCCCGCAGACAAAGGCAGACCGGTAATGAAGTCTAGGGCGATGTGAGACCATGGTCGAGAAGGAATGGGGAGCGGTCTGAGACGACCGGCAGGAGGAGAGTTACCTGACTTAGTCTGCGCGCAGTCCGAACAAGCAGCCACGAAACGGCGCGTGTCACGCTCCTGAGTCGGCCACCAAAAGCGCTGGCGAATAGAAGCAAGAGTGCCTCGAACACCGGGATGACCAGCTAACTTGGCAGAGTGAGCCCACTGAAGAACAGCCAGACGAGTGGAAACAGGAACGAAAAGAAGGTTACTAGGACAAGCGCGCGGCGACGCAGTGTGCGTGAGTGCTTGCTTAACCTGTCTTTCAATTCCCCAGACTGTTAACCCGACAACACGCCCATAAGGATGTACTCAAGGTTCTTATGGTCTGTCCAAACGACAAAAGGAACGGTCGCCCCCTCCAACCACTGTCGCCATTCGCCTAGGGCTAAGCGGATGGCGAGCAGTTCGCGGTTACCCACATCATAGTTGCGTTCAGATGGCGACAGGCGATGAGAAAAATAAGCGCAAGGATGAACCTTATCGTCAGACTGGAAGTGCTGGGATAGAATGGCTCCCACGCCTACCTCTGAAGCGTCAACCTCGACAATGAATTGTCTAGTGACGTCAGGAGTAACGAGGATAGGAGCGGACGTAAAACGTTCTTTTAGAAGATCAAAAGCTCCCTGGGCGGAACCGGACCACTTAAAACACGTCTTGACAGAAGTAAGAGCTGTGAGAGGGGCAGCAACTTGACCGAAATTACGAATGAAACGCCGATAGAAATTAGCGAAACCTAGAAAGCGCTGCAACTCGACACGTGACCTTGGAACGGGCCACTCACTGACAGCTTGGACCTTAGCGGAATCCATCTGAATGCCTTCAGCGGAAATAACGGAACCGAGAAAAGTAACGGAGGAGACATGAAAAGAGCACTTCTCAGCCTTCACGTAGAGACAATTCTCTAAAAGGCGCTGGAGAACACGTCGAACGTGCTGAACATGAATCTCGAGTGACGGTGAAAAAATCAGGATATCGTCAAGGTAGACAAAAACAAAGATGTTCAGCATGTCTCTCAGAACATCATTAACTAATGCCTGAAAAACAGCTGGCGCATTGGCGAGACCAAACGGCAGAACCCGGTACTCAAAATGCCCTAACGGAGTGTTAAACGCCGTTTTCCACTCGTCCCCCTCTCTGATGCGCACGAGATGGTAAGCGTTACGAAGGTCCAACTTAGTAAAGCACCTGGCTCCCTGCAGAATCTCGAAGGCTGATGACATAAGGGGAAGCGGATAACGATTCTTAACCGTTATGTCATTCAGCCCTCGATAATCCACGCAGGGGCGCAGAGTACCGTCCTTTTTCTTAACAAAAAAAAACCCCGCCCCGGCCGGAGAGGAAGAAGGCACTATGGTACCGGCGTCAAGAGACACAGACAAATAATCCTCGAGAGCCTTACGTTCGGGAGCCGACAGAGAGTATAGTCTACCCCGAGGAGGAGTGGTCCCCGGAAGGAGATCAATACTACAACCATACGACCGGTGAGGAGGAAGGGAGTTGGCTCGGGACCGACTGAAGACCGTGCGCAGATCATGATATTCCTCCGGCACTCCTGTCAAATCGCCAGGTTCCTCCTGAGAAGTGGGGACAGAAGAAATGGGAGGGATGGCAGACATTAAACACTTCACATGACAAGAAACGTTCCAGGATAGGATAGAATTACTAGACCAATTAATAGAAGGATTATGACATACTAGCCAGGGATGACCCAAAACAACAGGTGTAAAAGGTGAACGAAAAATCAAAAAAGAAATAGTCTCACTGTGGTTACCAGATACTGTGAGGGTTAAAGGTAATGTCTCAAATCTGATACAGGGAAGATGACTACCATCTAAGGCGAACATGGGCGTAGGCTTGTCTAACTGTCTGAAAGGAATGTCATGTTTCCGAGCCCATGCTTCGTCCATGAAACAACCCTCAGCCCCAGAGTCTATCAAGGCACTGCATGTAGCACCCGAACCGGTCCAGCGTAGATGGACCGACATAGTAGTACAGGATCTAGATGGAGAGACCTGAGTAGTAGCGCTCACCAGTAGCCCTCCGCTTACTGATGAGCTCTGGCTTTTACTGGACATGAATTGACAAAATGTCCATCAAATCCGCAATAGAGGCACAGGCGGTTGGTGATCCTCCGTTCCCTCTCCTTAGTCGAGATGCGAATACCTCCCAGCTGCATGGGCTCAGTCTCTGAGCCAGAGGAGGGAGATGGTTGCGATGCGGAGCAGGGAAACACCGTTGACGCGAGCTCTCTTCCACGAGCTTGGTGACGAAGATCTACCCGTCGTTCTATGCGGATGGCGAGAGCAATCAAAGAGTCCACACTGGAAGGAACCTCCCGGGAGAGAATCTCATCTTTAACCACTGCGTGGAGTCCCTCCAGAAAACGAGCGAGCAGCGCCGGCTCGTTCCAGTCACTAGAGGCAGCAAGAGTGCGAAACTCTATAGAGCACATATGTCAGAGTCAAGGCCCGCGGGCCACATCCGGCCCGCGAGAAGGTTTTTTACGGCCCCTGGGATGATCTTGATTTGTTATTAGAACCGGCCCGCAGACCGCAGCAAGCCGGCAGCCCGCAGATCTTTTACACGCACCAATACTACATTTCCCACAATGCAACGGTGACGCACCGAGCAGTAGGCTGCTTCATTTCAATATTTATTGGCACAGCAGTTGTCAGCATCACAGTAAAATTAACTTTCAGATACCCATCAAAAATGGCAAAACGGAAGGTGGACACTGAGAACCGGGGTTTCAAACAAGGTGGGAGTCGGAGTATTTGTTCACGGAGGTAGCTGGAAAACCTGTGTGTCTTCTGTGTGGAGAAAGTGTGGCGGTACTGAAAGAGTATAATCTGAGACGACATTATGAAACGAAACACGCGGACAAAAACAAGAATATGGACATGGAACAAAGGCTACAAAAGGCAGAGGAATTAAAACGAGGCCTCAAATCTCGACAGGCTCTGTTCAAAAAAGCCAAATCACAAGGCCAGGCTGCTGTCAAGGCCAGTTTTATTTTGGCAGAAGAGATCGCTAAATCAGCCCGGCCATTTACGGAGGGGGATTTCATCAAAAACTGCATGATTAAAGTTTGTGACGAAGTTTGCCCAGAAAAAAGGCAACTCTTTTTAAATGTGAGTCTGAGCAGAAACACCATTGCCGAGAGAGTAGACCAGTTGTCCATCAATCTAAAAGAGCAGCTTGTGAAAAAGGGAAAAGATTTCATTGCATATTCCTTGGCTGTGGATGAGAGCACCGACATTTCTGACATTGCCCAGTTGTCAATTTTCATCCGCGGAGTGGACTCCAGCCTAAGCGTGACAGAGGAGTTTTTGGCTTTACGTCCTATGCATGGCACAACTACGGGGCATGATTTGTATGAAGAGGTGTCAAGATGTGTAAATGAGATGGAGCTGCCTTGGGAAAAACTCGTGGGTTTGACAACCGACGGAGCACCTGCGATGTGTGGACACAGGAGCGGACTGGTGGAGAAGATACGGGAAAAGATGCAAGAGGAAAACGCGACAGGTGAGCTGACAGCTTATCATTGTATCATACACCAGGAAGCGTTGTGCGGTAAAGCCTTGAAAATGGAGCATGTAATGAGCATCATCACGCGCACAGTTAACTTTATCAGAGCCAAAGGTTTGAATCACCGCCAGTTCAAGGCATTTCTGACGGAGTTAGAAACGGAGCATGGTGATTTGCCTTATCACACAGAGGTGCGATGGCTAAGCCAGGGAAAGGTGCTTCAAAGATGTTTCGAGCTTCGTGAGGAGATTTGTCTGTTCTTGGACAGCAAAGGGAAAGACACAACACAACTCCGAGACGAAATGTTTCTGTGTGAAATGGCTTTTCTGTGTGACATTACGAGTCATCTGAATGCAATGAACTTGCAGCTGCAGGGTCGGGATCGTGTCATCTCTGATATGTACAGTACAGTGAAGGCATTTAAAACCAAACTGACTCTGTGGGAGACGCAGATGCGGAAAGAAAATTTGAGCCACTTTCCCAGCTGCCAGACCATGAAAGAGAAGCTCTCTACCAGTGCGTTCCCGAGCGCACCGTTGGCTGATAAAATAGGTATGCTTGCCGCTGACTTTCGACGCCGATTTGCTGACTTTGAAGCACAAAAAAGCAGGTTGGAACTGCTCGGTAACCCATTTGCTGTTGACGTGGAAAGCTCACCACCAAACCTCCAAATGGAGTTGATTGACCTCCAATGCAATGATGCACTGAGGGCAAAATATGCGGCAGTGGGTGCTGCGGAATTCGCCCATTTCCTCCCCGACACAATGCCCCAGCTGCGCATCCAGGCTGCTCAAACGTTATCTATGTTTGGCAGCACATACCTGTGTGAACAACTGTTTTCTTTGATGAACTTGAACAAAACATCACACAGAAGTCGACTTACTGCTGAACACCTCCACTCAATTCTGAGGATTTCCTCAGAAAGATGGGACACCACCAAGTATCACCCTCAACCTCAAACAAGTGAACATTACTGTGCAATCACATATTTAGAGTTTTTACTCAGTTCAAGTTTAAAAGTTAAAGTTTAATATTTGTTTTCACTGCATGTTACTTCTCCTTAAACAAAGTGTTGTTTTTGATTAATAGATTTTTGCACTTTATTTTATTGTATTTCAATCCAATTATATTTTAAAAATATTTCAGTTGAGTGGATGATAGAAAATTGCTATTATTGTTTTTTTCTTTGAAGTAAATTTAGCCCACTTTTGCTAAAATAGAAAATATAGGCTACTGATGGTGCCTTGAATACCGGTTTCTTTCATTTAATGTTCATGTTATGGGGATTTTTATATAAAGGAAATTTGTCTTTTGTGTCTGTTGAAAATTAAAGATTACTGACAGAGCCATAAGAAAATATTGCTTTATTTATCTGATCATATTGGAATATATTTGTTAGGTTTTCAGTAGGTTCAATTAGGTTCACTAGACTATATGCGTCATTTAAAAAAATTTCAATGAACATTCGAACAGTCCGGCCCTCGGCTTGTAGCTAAATTTTTTATTTGGCCCTCCGTCCATTTGACTTTGACACCCCTGCTATAGAGTAATCCGTTATGGATCGATCACCTTGGCATAGGGAAGCCAGGGCCCTAGAAGCCTCCCTACCAAAAACTGAACGGTCAAAAATCCGAATCATCTCCTCTTTAAAGTTCTGGTAATTGTTTGAACAATCAGCCCTTGCCTCCCAGATAGCTGTGCCCCACTCTCGAAGCCCGGCCAGTAAGGAGTGAAATGACGTAAGCAACCCGAGCTCTCTCTCTAGAGTATGTGTTGGGTTGGAGAGAGAACACAATATCACACTGGGTGAGAAAGGAGCGGCACTCCTTGGGCTGCCCGGAGTAGCAAGGTGGGTTATTAACCCTAGGTTCCGGAGGCTCGGCAGACCAGGAAGTAACAGGTGGCACGAGACGAAGACTCTGGAACTGTCCAGAGAGGTCGGAAACCTGAGCGGCCAGGTTCTCCATGGCATGACGAGCAGCAGACAATTCCTGCTCGTGTCTGCCGAGCATGGCTCCTTGGATCTCGACGGCAGTGTTACGAGCGTCTGTAGTCGCTGGGTCCATTCTTTGGTCGGATCCTTCTGTTATGCAGGTGAATGAGGACCCAAAAGCGACTTGGCGAAAACAGAGTCTTTATTCTGGAATTAAAGGAAATAGCAATACTCCTAGACAAATCGGAGCGGTAAATAAAGCATAAAAAACAATTCCACTCGTAATCACGAGAACTGACTGGAGACTCGATAATAAACTGCAGGTTGCCTCGGGAAGGCACTTGACCGTAGCAGACTCAGACACCTGCTCACCACGCAGCATCTGAGGGAAACACGACACGACAGGGCGATACAAAGACACAGCACGGTGAACAATATACAAGGATCCGACAGGGCAGAAACGGAAAACAAGGGGAGAAATAGGGACTCTAATCAGGGGAAAAGATAGGGAACAGGTGTGGGAAGACTAAATGATTGATTAGGGGAATAGGAACAGCTGGGAGCAGGAACGGAACGATAGAGAGAAGAGAGAGAGGGAGGGAGAGAGAAAAAGGGGAACAAACCTAAAAAGACCAGCAGGGGGAAAACGAACAGAAGGAAAAGCAAAATGACAAGACAATATAAGACAAAACATGACAGTACCTGTGGATGTATTTCAAGGCCTACCTTCAAACTCAGTGCCTCTTTGCTTGACATCATGGGAAAATCAAAAGAAATCAGCCAAGACCTAAAAAAAAGCTGGAGCAAACAGGTACAAAAGTATCTATATCCACAGTTAAACAAGTTCTATATCGACATAACCTGAAAGGCCGCTCAGTAAGGAAGAAGCCACTGCCCCAAAACCGCCATCAAAAAGCCAGACTACGGTTTGCAACTGCACATGGGGAGAAAGTTGGTACTTTTTGGAGAAATGTCCTCTGGTCTGATGAAACAGAAATAGAACTGTGGGGCATAATGACCATTGTTATGTCTGGAGAAGAAAGGGGGATGCTTGCAAGCCAAAGAACAACATCCCAACCGTGAAGCACGGGGGTGGCAGCATCATGTTGTGGAGTTGCTTTGCTGCAGGAGGGTCTGGTGCACTTCACAAAATAAATGGCTTCATGAGAAAGGAAAATTACGTGGATAAATTGAAGCAACATCTCAAGACATCAATCAGGAAGTTAAAGCTTGGTTGTAAAATGGGTCTTCCAAATGGACAATGACCCCAAGAAGACTTCCAAAATTGTGGCAAAATGGCATAAGGATAACAAAGTCGATGTATTGGAGTGGCCATCACAAAGCCCTGACCTCAATCCTATAGAAAATTTGTGGGCAGAACTGAAAAAGCATGTGCGAGCAAGGAGGCCTACAAACCTGACTCAGTTACATCAAATCTGTCAGGAGGAATGGGCCACAATTCACCCAACGTATTGTGTGAAGCTTGTGGAAGGCTACCCGAAACATTTGACCCAAGTTAAACAATTTAAAGGCAATGCTACCAAATACTAATTGAGTGTATGTAAACTTCTGACCCACTTCTGGGAATGTGATGAAATAAATAAAAGCTGAAATAAATCACTCTCTCCACTATAATTCTGACATTTCACATTCTTAAAATAAAGTGGTGATCCTAACTGCACTAAGACAGGGACTTTTTCACCAGGATTAAATGTCAGGAATTGTGAAAATCTGAGTTTAAATGTATTTGGATAAATCTTCTTTTGACTCCCAAACCCGTATGTGGGAGCGTAATCATCGCCTGAAACGAATTAGCATAACGCAACGGACATAAATATCCCTAGAAAATATTCCTATTCATAAAAATCACAAATGAAATATGTTGAGACACAGCTTAGCCTTTTGTTAATCACCCTGTCATCTCAGATTTTCAAAATATGCTTTACAGCCAAAGCTAGACAAGCATTTGTGTAAATTTATCGATAGCCTAGCATAGATTTATGCCCTGCTAGCAGCAGGCAACCTTGTCACGAAAATCAGAAAAGCAATCAAATTAAATAATTTGCCTTTGATGAACTTCGGATGTTTTCACTCACGAGACTCCCAGGTAGATAGCCAAAGCCATTTTTCCCAAAATATTATTTTTGTAGGCGAAATTAGCTCCGTTTGTTCTTCACGTTTGGCTGAGCAAACGCCCGGAAATTGCAGTCACGACAATGCCGAAATATATTCCAAATTAGCTCCATAATATCGACAGAAACATGGCAAACGTTGTTTAGAATCAAACCTCAAGGTGTTTTTCTAATATCTATTCCGTCGGGACCATTCGTTTTTCAGTAGGAGCGATTGGAGTAATGGCTACCTCTGTATTTTGGAGAGAGCCGCCCTGGGAGCCATCATGTGACCACTTACGCAATGTAGCCGCATACGGCTATTCTTCAACAAAAATGCGTAAAACATCGTCACAATGCTGTAGACACCTTGGGGAATACGTAGAAAGCGTAAGCTCGTTAATAGGACATTCACAGCTCAATAGGGACTCATTGGAACGAAGCACTTTCAAAATATGGGGCACTTCCGGATTGGATTTTTCTCACGCTTTCGCCTGCAACATCAGTTCTGTTAAACTCACAGACAATATCTTTACAGTTTTGGAAACGTTAGAGTGTTTTCTATCCAAAGCTGTCAATTACATGCATATTCTAGCATCTTGTCTTGACAAAATATCCCGTTTAAAAAATGAAAATACTGCCCCTAGAGTCGCAACAGGATAAGGTGTGTGTAAACTTCCGACTTCAACTGTATCTCTCTGTTATACATGGGAATACTTGGGAACAGATTTCCAAAATTAAAATAACTTGGAAATGATTTCCTGGTGTTTTTCCAGTCTTTTACATACAACAATGAAAAAAATATATAATAATTTCATGTATGTATTTTTACTTAGAGAACTGGGAGGAAGGAGGACGGCACACTGATACTATACCCTGATCCCCCCGGGCCGCCTGTTGTGGAACCCTGCCCTAGACGTAGTGTGTACTGGACGTATTCAAGAGTAGTATCAGTGTGTGTGTTTTTGAGAGAGCTTTAAGGTTGTGCTTATGTCTTCAGAAGATGTGTGTGTGTGTTTTTAAGAACGGCTGTGTGTTTCGACTGCCTTAGCATTCAGCTCTGCCTCCGTGAGGGCTCAATCTCCTTGCCTATCTGGTGGCCTTGGGGGTGTGAAATTAAGTGAGATTTGTTGTGACAGCGGGAGTTATGTGGGTGGCATGTGAACCATCCGGCTAATCCACAACTCTCCCTGTCTCCCCTCTCCTCCCTGGGGCCTGACCCTGCCGCCTGGGCGCTCCTGGGGCTGAGTGGCTGGTGGAAACATGCCTCATTTATGGCCCCTGGTACGACGCTCTGGCCCAGCAGTTGGTAAACACTGATCCCCAGGCTCCTGCCTGATTAGCCTAAGCGATCCACTGCATCCGACCTCCTACTAACCTACAAACAGACACACACTCACACACACACACACACACACACACACACACACACACACACACACACACACACACACACACACACACACACACACACACACACACGCATGGGCTCGCACGCCCTGCTCCTTCCTCCCACACACAAACCACACACAATCCCCAGCAGGGGAGGCTTGCCTCCTCACACACAAGTTTATCTTAACAGCCTGCACACTGAGAGGAGAGGGAGGAGGGAGGGAATCAATAAAAGGCCATTACACCTCTGAGCGGTTGGGGTGTGGGAGGGCTGATAGGGAGGTGGATGATTCGTTTGTAAAGACCAACCACAGCTCTGTTATATGTAGTAGGCCTCAAGGACAGACACAGATAGAAGGGCTTTAAAACACTCATACCCCGGGTGAACCATCCCAGGGTCAACACAGGACTTCTGCCTTGCTAGCACACGCGACCGCCCTCTTGAAGAATTTTACCAGTTGATGCCATGTGAAAAGCTAGCTATTCGCTGGCGCAAGTGGGGACACCTCAGGCTGAGAAGTATGTTTTACACATCCCCATGTGCTACACATGCACAAACATACACACACATCAGGATGAGTAAGAAGGGTATTGATCTGTGCTCATGGCTCCCTGTGTGGTAGCGTGCGTGAAGATGGCAGGCATGCTTTCAATTCACAGCCTCACTGGGTATCGATCTAAGGAGACTTAAGGACAGGGAAAAGACTGCCCAAAGGCTGTTGAACACATTAAGGGGGTCAAAGGTCAACAAAATATCTATCAGTGTCTGGAGGAGTCGGGTAATAACAGGCTTGCATTATTGCTTTGTTATTGTGTTATTGTTAGGCCTCCTATTGTGGAATGACTCTGACCTCCTTGTGGTTAATGTGACATTAGGGATCAGGAGAGCTGATCCTGGATCTGGGATAAGGAGCTAAAGGTATATCTCAGCCTGATACTATTCTCCAGGGCCAATCTCAATGTCTTCAGTTTGCTTTAGAGTCCCTAATGTTAGTCCACTGGGGCTGTCCATATCCAGGCTAACTTTAGAGTTAATCTATGGCCATGACTCATTGACTAGATATCATAATCCACGGAGACTCAAAGCTCTGCATTTCTTCTTGATGAGCCCATTGAGATGGATAGAATGCTAAGGAAAACTTTCCACCACCCAGAGGTCCCATGGTGGTCCACTTGTTCACCTGCATATAATTTTGAATCATTCCTCCAATTCATTTAAAATTGAAAATTATGGTTCATGGTCAGGTCATTGTAGAAAAAATGCAGGGCACTAAATTGACCAATTCAAAACCAAGTGCTTCAGTCAATTCAAATTCACAAAGTTCAAATAAAAAATATTATTCTATTCGGCATACATTCATTCACACTGACATTCTCACATAGCCTACATAATCACACACCTCTAACCTATGGAAATAACGGAAAGCTGAGGAGAGAGGGAAAAGCCTGTTTTCTGTATCTCCACACACACCACAGAAATAAACAGTGTTTCCAACCAGTAAATCCAATACATTCTGAGAATGTTATCTTTTTAATGGTTATGGCCAGGGATGGAGGCGGTGTGCTCTGTTCATTATGTATCAGACACAGCAATGTATGGAGTGGAGCAGGAAGCTGGAAATGACTTGGCTGATAAATGGAATGACAAGAACCATATGTCAGTCAGGGAAAAAGCAGGAAAATGGCATTTCATCAACGACATCACTCACAGAGAAATGTTAGTAATTTACAACCTTTCTAGGGAAGGAAATAGTAGGCTAGTTGAATCATTAGTTTTCATAAGTCTACATCAAATCAAATTTGGTTTGTAAACACCAGGTGTAGACTAACAGTGAAATGCTTACTTACGACACAGAGATAAAATAAAATGTTAATAACACGAGTAAACTAATGGACAACATTACTTCTACTGCTACTTACAGCTATTTCACTGACATCTACGGTTCCTGTAGTTAAATAATTGTACATTCCAAATTGAGAATTTTCCCCCACAGCAGCCAATCCACCATTCATTCTGATCTTAACTCCAACCCTCCAAAGTCCACAGATGAACTAATCTTTCCCAGTATAATGCCATGTTGCTATTCCCTTTTGCAATACATCCCTCCATTTTACTATGTCTTACGAGGGTACTGAACCTCCCTATTTGTAACATTTCTACCGATATTGCACTAAAAAGAAATACTTTACCCAAGAGTATAATGATATTTCCCATGGATTTTTTTTTTTTTTCAGATTCCCTAACAATACAATTTGCAGGTCCATCTGAACCCTGATATCATGACATAAGATCCATTCCTGGACCTGACTCCAAAAGCCAGCCACCGATGGACAGTATCAGAAAATATGTTCTATTGATTCTGTTTCCTCGTGGCAGAGTCTGCACAAGGCTGACTGTTCAATGCCCCATATATTGAACACAATTTTTGTAGCAAGTATTTTATGTAACAGCTTAAATTGAAACAAACGGATTAACATGTCTATTGATGTTTTAGATGTTAGTTCAATGCCAAGGTATTGGGACATAAAAACCTGTTCCCAACTGACTTGAATGTTTTTTTTTTAGGTATTAGGTCACTTTAGGTGAAACTGATACATTTTTCAATGTATACTAATCATTTTTCTATAAGTAATTGTCTCTTCCAATTTTTTGGCAGAGCCGCAATTAGTTATAATTTTGTAATGAACATGCACTTTTATACACTGTTGTTGTTTCCTTGTAAGTTGCTTGTGTGACATAACTTTTTTTTTCTCTATCAGTATTTTGGAGTTTAGCCATATTATTAGCTATTTCATTAGATCTGCCTTTCTGGAGGATGAAATTGAAATTGTAGCCAACTCTATATGACTTAAAAAGGAGGATACTTTAAACATTGTCAACCACCAAATATGTTTAATCTAGAAAAAGGCAAAGAGCCCACTCTTAAAAATTGGATGGGTTTCTTTTAGTAGCTTGCTAGAAAACCAATTTGTTTTTAAATGACATTTCGGTACAATGGAGGCTTTAACTCTTAGGGCTAGGGGCAGTATCTTGAATTTACGGATGACTGACATGCCCAAAGTAAACTACCTGTTACTCAGGTCCAGAAGCTAGGATATGCATATCATTGGTAGCATTGGATAGAGAACACTCTGAAGTTTCTAAAACTGTTCAAATGTCTGTGAGTATAACAGAACTGATCTGACAGGCAAAAACCAGAGGAAAATCTATCCGGAATTATTTTTTGGGGAGGTCACAGGCCTTTTCAATGCTAGCCTATATGGGATATACAATAAAATAGGCCCCAGATTGCAGTTCCTATGGCTTCCACTAGATGTCAACAGTCTTTAGAATGGGTTTCAGGCTTGTTTCTTGAAAAACTAACAAGTAATTGTGGTTTTATTCAAGCCGTGTTGCCAACTTAGCGACTTTGTCGCTATAGTTAGTAAGTATTCAGACCCCTCTAGCGACACATTTTCCAACAATTGACTAGCAACAAATGTATAATTTTTTTCTGGTGTTATTGGAGTTTTTGGAGACTCTGACATGAAAGCACGTATCGTTCTTACTCTTCTCAAAGAGCAGCGGGTGCTGCAGTGGGCCCCACCCCCAACCCAAAGCACTCACAGGTGGCCCAGTCCTCGCGCAGCAGTCCCTCCCAGCTGCAGTCAGAGCAGGAGATGTTCACCCCTCCACGTTCAGACTGCAAATGAATCGCGCATACGGGAAGCCGAAGATGGCTGATCCCGCCATGGCTTACATTCAAGGCGGGATGTAAATGTAAAATGTTCTTTGTCTAAAATAAATCACTGCACAAAAATAAATCACTGCATTTGACTCACGCAGCCTCAGTCACATACTCACCTTGTCCACTGTGTGTGTGCCTCTCTGTGACATAAGCTAAACATCTAGCTGGCTCAGTCTAAACTGTACACTCAAAAATACAGAAAGGAGTGGGAATCAAACCCTGAATTCAAAGGCTGGTTGAAGACGTTTATTGGAGATGATACACAGGCATACTGCCTGTATTGTAAGGCTGATTTCTACGCCAAACTTAGTGATGTAAAAAAATACGACAACTCAAAAACATACTCAAAAGGCAGCTCCACCCAAAACAAGCTGCCATTTATGGTTTAAAAAATTTACTCTGCAAAAAAGTCTGAAGCCACCATGGCATTAGCTAACGCTGAACACTGTTCCATGCTCGCATGTGATCACATTGGAGAAGCATGTAGAGCTGCTTTCTCAGACTCCACTGCTGCTACCCACTTCAAAATGCACAGGACAACGTGCACAGAAATGATTAATGGTGTTCTAGCACCATACTTTCTGAAAAAGTTGGTCGCAGATGTGGGTGACCAGCATTTCAGCCTCCTCCTCGATAAGTCCACGGATGTTAGTGTTTCTAAGTACCTGGGGGTTGTGATAAGGTACTTTAGTGACACCAAGCAGACAATTGAATCAACATTTCTGGGGCTTGTTGAGTTGAAGGGAGGAGATGCCAAATCTATAGCCCGTGCTATTGTGGCTTTCCTCGAGAAGTGTTGTCTTAAAAAAGAAAAACTCCTGGGGATAAGAACTGACAATTCCTCTGTTATGACGAGGATTAACAATGGGGTCCATAAAGTGCTGAAGGAGGAGTATGGCCTTAAATATCTGGTGCTTTTTCGCTGTGTGTGCCACTCTCTGCAGCTTGCTCATTTGTAGTTCTAAACATATTTAGGGTGTTTTTTACTCACGTTTTGTCTCTCCCATGATATTAGGTGACAATGTCATTTAGCGACTTCTAGCGACTTTTAGGACAGGCAATAGCTACTTTCCTTACTGAGGAGTTGGCAACACTGTATCCAAGGTGTTCTCATCAGGACACATAGACTTTTGGCGCGCGTGAACGAGGGGGTGCTCTACGTTATTTTACTTGTCTATTGAACACCTTTCTTTCCGTCTGAAATATTATCGTTTATTTACATATTAGGGTACCTGAGGATTGATTAGAAACATTGTTTGACGTGTTTGGACGAAGTTTACCCGTAGCCTTTTGGATTCCTTTATATGCATGTTGAAAGAGTGGATTACTGAAATCAATGGCGCCAACTAAACTGACGTTTTGGATATAAAGAAGTCCTTTATCTACCAAAATGAACATTTATTGTGTAGCTGGGACCCTTGGGATTGCAAACAGAGGAAGATCTTCAAAGGTAAGTCATTTATTTTATCGCCATTTTGTGATTTTTGTGAAGCCGGTGCTGGTTAAAAAATTATTTTTATGTGGGGCGCTGTCCTCAAATAATCAGATGATATGCTTTCGCTGTAAAGCCTTTTTCTGCCCTGGTACTCAGCACTACTGTTCCTCTAACCACTCTGCTTTCAATGCAAATGTAATCAAAAATCGAATCAAACACTTCATGAGAGCCCATGAACTCATGTTTGCTGCATTTCTAAGATTTGCGTGAGAAAACAGAGTGATGGCCTCTATTAAAAGAGGATCTCATTAGATTTCTATAGACTAGGCCTACTATATTTATTTCTCAACTTTCTTAGTATTAATAAGCACATTTCTTGTCTTTACAACAGCCTACCTGACTGGCATGAAAGTGAATCACGGGAAAAGTGTCCTCCTTTTGCTATTTTCCACCATGCCAGTTTCGAGACAAGTGCATGATAATGGTCCTGTCACGCCTTGGTCATTGTATTTTGTGTTTTTGTTATATGTTTGGGTAGGCCAGGGTGTGACATGGGTTTATATGTTGTGTTTCGTATTGGGGTTTGTATTATTTGGGATCGCGGCTTATTAGGGGTGTGGTATAGGCTTGGCAGCCTGAGGCGATTCTCAATTAGAGTCAGGTGCTTATCGTTGTCTCTGATTGGGAACCGTGTTTAGGTAGCCTGAGTTCGCTTTGTATTTCGTGGGTGTTTGTACCTCTCTCTGTGCTGTAGTCACCAGATAGGCTGTAATTAGTTTCACGTTCCGTTCTGTTGTTTTTGTATTTAGTTTCAGTTATTTCATGTACCGCGATTCTTTCATTAAAGTCATGAGTAACCTACACGCTGCATTTCGGTCCGACTCTCTTCTTTCAACAGACGATCGCCGTTACAGGTCCATTCTAAATCAAAACTAAATTCCCACATATGTTATTTAATATATGTTAACACAAAATTAAATCAAGAATAGTCTGATGGCTATAACTATGACCTTTCTTTTGCATTTCAATAATGATGGTAGAAAAGACTGGTTGTTTTTTTCTTTGTATTTTCTTCTACCAGATCTATTGTGTTATATTCCCCTACGTTTAATTCACATTTCCACAAACTGCAAAGTGTTTCCTTTCAAATGGTACCAATAATATGCATAGCCTTGCTTCAGGGCCTGAGCTACAAGAAGTTAGATTTGGGTATGTCATTTAGGCAAAAATTAAAATAAAGGGGGCTATCCCTAGATTTTAAGTTGTAGTCCTTCTTCTTGATTAAGCCATTAGCTAGCTAGCTAGCTAGCTATATCCTTAAATAATTAGCTAGCTGGAAAGTAGGGCATGTTTTTTTTTTTTTTGTCCCTTGCATCCAGGGGGAATGGTTTCACTAGATAGCACAGCCACAAAGTCTAAATTGGATTTAAAAAAATAATGAAAACAAAAAAATGCTTAATTTAAGATTAGGTTAGGCATAAGGTTATTAGTGAGGTTAGAGTTAGGTTTTAAATAACGTTTTAAGAACAGAAATTGTGGAAATGGGCAGGGTTTAGCCATAATTATTACTTTTTGTCTCTGTTAATTAGTGAAGAACAGGGGAAAGGTTTTTACTATTAAAGGACACTTAATTTATTTATTTATTTAACCTTTATTTAACTCGGCATTTCAGTTAAAAACAAATTCTTATT
Organism: Oncorhynchus gorbuscha; assembly: GCF_021184085.1. NCBI lineage: Eukaryota > Metazoa > Chordata > Actinopteri > Salmoniformes > Salmonidae > Oncorhynchus > Oncorhynchus gorbuscha. The sequence goes on from NC_060192.1 coordinate 13,701,374, forward strand.
TGATTTTTCAGAGACCTCAAAAGTGGTCACCTGATGGAGTTTCAGCATTGTTGTGAACACAGAAATCAATTTTTGTTGTTTCTCTATTCACAAAAAAAAGTGAGAAATAAACTGGGAAACCAGAAGAAATTAGGGAAATCTGTAACCTGGAAAAACAAAACATAAAATTGAATTTGGGAGAAAAAACTGAATCAGGCAAAAAATATAATTGTATTTCAAAAGGCCCTACTCACATTTTTGTCTGTGCATGACTGCACTTTAGAGCGTGTGTCATCCTGCATTTTAGGGAATGTTGAGGTCAGGTCCAATATTAGCTATGCAACCAAGAGGGAAATATGTTAGGCCATCCTAGAAATGTTTTAGAGTAGTATAATATGTCATTTAGCTGAAGCTATTTTGCAAAGCGAATTACAGAATGAGTACATACATTTTTATGTATGGGTGGTCCCGGGAAATCGAATCCACTATCCTGGCATTGCAATGCTCTACCAAGATTCATGACAAGGTTATAAATGCTTTGTGAAGCCTCAATTGAATATGATTTATAAAGCATTTATTAAGCAATGCTTATGCCACCCTTATAAAGCACTACTTTATGTCATATTTGACCTAGTGGCATATGTCACATTTGACATTAGTGGTTAGGTCACACAGTTATGACAGATTTATGAACCCTTTATAGAGCATGAGACAAATGGTTATAGATGATTTGTAACACATTTATGTAGTGTTTATGAAGGGTTTATGAAGCTTTTATAAGCAGCATGTCATTTAAAGTGGGACCATAATGGGTTATAATAATATATGCCATTTAGCAGACACTTTTTTATCCAAAAAGACTTAGACATGCTTGTATACATTTTACTTATGGGTGGCCTCGGGAATAGAGCACACAACCCCTGACAATGCAAGCACTATACTCTACCAACTGAGCTACAGAGGAAGGGGTTGATACAGTTTTTATACGGGAAATTCAAGTCTGACATTTCAAATTGGAAATTAAAAACTTCATAAGCCTCAAATACACTACAAGTTCTCCTGCAACAGGGTGATCAAATTAAGATCCTACATCTGTATAATCTAGGGAGGATGGTTTAAAATACATGTACATTTGATTGGAAAAGAAAATTACATACTGTAATAGTAGGAAAGGAGAAACAGTAGAGATGGGTCTAAAAACATTTTGGTCATGACCAAATACCCATACTCATACTCACTTAAACTGCATCCTATGTAGGCCTACCCATTGTCGTATACTATTTGGCACGTGCCATTTAGTAAAAAGTATGCAGTATGCCACAGCCGCAACATAGTAGTGGCTCTTGACTGGCTGAGCAGGTGGGGAGGGGCCAAGTGCGAGTGGATTTTTCCAAATTCAACAGACACGCATCACATTAACCAGCCTGATAATAGCTCATTTCAAATTTCCAAAAGCACTGATCACTGGGAACGAGATCAGAATGACTAATGGGTAACCTATCCTACAAAACTAAAACAATCCATATGTTCAAATCAAAAGGCTTGATTAACATGACATGAATAACGCAGCCATATCCTGAGTCCCTTGTGCCGAAACATTCAGAAATCAAAGATGGTTTAGTATTTAGTTTAAATGCTCTGACGAAGGCCAGGAGAAAAATAAACATTTTCAATGAGATAACAGAAATCCACTGTGGGAAAAATGAAAGAAAGAAAGAAATACTTCTGTTTCAAAAGATGTAACCTACAATGCAGTACTCATGTTAATTTTAAAGAGAACAAAAACTACTTTTGAGCACCACTGCAGAAGCTTTGCTATTCTGCATCTCCTCGGATTATGTAGCCAAGTCTTGTCATTTGGCAGCTTGAAGAGAACACGTTTTCCAATGCGTTGTGGAAAGTGTGCATCAAATTCTGCTAGATGAAGAGCCGGAATGAGTATGACATCCTGGCATTTAAACCAACCTCCATTTTCAATAATTCACATAATAGAATACATTCCATTTTCGCATACTGAGAATGCATCATGTTTCCCACTATTCGTTGATTTCAGTAGCGCATCCCGACATCTACATTACATACTATAAAAAAAATGTGCATACTCAAATGGCCTACTAGTATTTAGGATGCAAGTATGGGTTTTCGGACACACCCCATTGAAGCTTGTCAAGTAGTAGAGGGAGGCAGGTGTGATTCTGTCTGTCTGTTTGTGCCAATGCCCACACACTGAGAGAGACATGGTCAGGCTGAGTTTTTTCTATTCTTATTAACACACTCACACACCATGCTGACAGCACTGGTTCCATTATTACTGTGACACTCATCCCTGGCTTACATCTTACAAGTAGACCCGGTGGATATTACACTCTGCGCAGTCATCAGCACGATTACACTCAGATACCAACAGGAGCTGTCTGCCTTGGCAGGGGAAACATCTAGGTGACAATCATCCCTGCTTCTCTGGATATACAGTGCCACCTGTCTTCCTTCACCCGTCAACCTGTTGGTCCTTTGACTGTGTGCCTCCCAACAATCACCCACTTCTCTCAGAGAGAGAGAGAGAGAGAGAGAGAGAGAGATGCATATTACATGTCTAGTGTTGTGTGTCTCTGTTCGCTCATTAGAAGATACAGCCAGTGTATTATTATTATTATATCAGAAACACTACCATTAGCATTTCACTCTCAAAGCTTGCTTTCTGTCGAACCCTAATATTAGCATTATGCTCACAGTTCCATAGCACTCTAATCACTACCATTTAGTATTGAACTAACATTAGCCTCATGGATGAGGGCTATCATCTGAAATAACTGGGGTTTGCCCAAATGTGAGTGTTCCATGCTGCACCTATATTGGTGACATGACAGGTTGTTACAAAATGATGAGGACAAACATATACTCATCCCAATGTCAAAGCCATGTGTAATGGCGAGGGGAGATGAGAGGAAAAAAGGCAAAAGGGAAAGCTGTCAACTATCAGTCATTTGTACACCCAACTAGCAATCACATCACACCAGCCAAAGATGGCAGCTTCCCATCATTCATGCTCTCTCTGTCAGGAACTGTGTTTAGGTGATGACATAAAAGTCTGTCACTGGTAATAGTAACCTAGCTAGCTAGCAGAGTGGGGCTGACATCCCGCTAGCATGCTAATTATCCTCTAAGAATAATTTAATGAGATGACATAGCAGTCAGTCAGTTGTAATAGTGGCCTAGCTAGCAGAGTGGGGCTGTCCACTAGCATGCAAACTAAGCTGTCCACTAGGAAGCATTAGCTGTCGTCATGTGAATTGAATAGCCCTCATAGCTTAATTAAGTCCTTTTGTGGATTTGTTGCATTTTAATTCACTGCTCTATCGTCCTGGTGTCAACAGCACTAGATCTATCTTTCTGGCTCATCCTCTCTCTCATATTAAAAAGCTCTCTGCCCTTGCTCGCCCTCTCACGACACTGCTAGTCGCTGTGAGAAAAGCAAAGTAGGGAGGGAAAAGTAATCTCCCCTCAAACGCTCTCCAGATTCTGGTGAGGGTTTGTTTTGTTTCTGCTGAGAGGGCTTTACTGCTGCCCTCTATCTCTCTGTGTTTTTCTCTCTCTCTGTCCCTCTCTCTATGTCCCTCTCCGTCTTTCTCGCTCTCTCTTTCTCTGTAAGGATTCTCTTTTAAAAAAGCAACATCTATGTGTGTCAAGATTCATTTCCAAGACTAGCTCTTTCGCTCTGCTTCTGTGTTTGTGTGTTTGTTTTCATGCAAGCTTTTGTTTGCTCTCCCTCTTACTGTCAGACCCCTGCCCTCAGAGCAGCTCAGACAACAGGGCCTGATTACATTACAAGAAAGGACCCAAGTTTATTATATTCAAAAGGCATGCAGAACCGCTAAGGGTCCTCTGCACATAAACAAGCTTGATCACAGATGCCCATTTTACCATATCAACTTTGGCATTTTTTCCAAACAGGAATACTTGGGAAAATACAGTGAAAAGAAAATAGCAGTGCTTTAATATTTAATCCCTAATTGGAATCAGAGACAAGTGGGTAACAAATATAAAATAACCAAAAGCCAACAGATTATCAAGCCAACAACTTGTGTAATAAATCAATATTTAATTAATGAGAAGGGAATAAATTAGTGGGTCCTGATGAAATAATCAATACTGGTATTTATTACTTCTACAAATGGCAGAATGCCCCCCAAATAAATCATTATATCCTGATAACCATGAATGATAAATTAGTAACTAAAATGTATATTTTCAAGCAGTGAACAGTAGAAGGAGTCAGGTACAGTACAGTATGTGAGTCATGTCATTTTTGAGAACCACAATCATTTTATAACAGATGTTTGCTAGAATCATTAAAACATATTTATGTATAGTTCAGTCTGTACTCCAGACTCTAGGCTGTCACCGTCTTCATTAGTAAGTGCATAGACGATGTCGTCTCCACCGGGACCGTACGTACGTATCCCAACCAGAAGCCATGGATTACAGGCAACATCCACATTGAGCTAAAGCTAGAGCTGCCGCTTTCAAGGAGTGGGACACTAATCTGGACGCTTATAAGAAATCCTGCCACGACCTCCGACGAGCCATTAAACATACAAAACATCAATATGGGACTAAGATCGGAAACTTACTACGCCAACTCTGACACTTGTCGGATGTGGCAGGGCTTGCAAACTATCATAGATTAAAAGGGAAACCCAGCCACAAGCTATCCAGTGACGCAAGCCTACCAGAGGAGCTAACTTTATTCTATGCTCACTTCAGAGCAAACAACACTGAACCATACATGAGAAAAACAACTGTTCTGGATAACTGTGTGAGCTCACTCTCCGCAGCCGATGTGAGTAAGACCTTTGAACAGGTTAACATTCACAAGGTCGTGGGGCCAGATGGATTACCATCATGCGTACTCAAAGCATGCGCTGACCAGCTGGCAAGTATCTTCACTGACATTTTCAACCTCTCCCAGACCAACATAGTCTCATAGCACTCACATCTGTAGCTATGAAATGGTTTGAAAGGCTGATCCTGGCTCACCTCAACAACATCATCCCAGACACCCTGGACCCACTCCAATTCTCAAACCACCCCAACAGATCCACAGACAATGCAATCTCAATTGCACTGCACACTGCCCTCTCCCACCTGGCAAGAGGAACACATATGTGAGAATGCTCTTCGTTGACTACAGATCAGCATTCAACACCATAGTGTCTCCCAAGCTCATCACTAAGGCCAGGACCCGGGGACTGAACACTGTCTTCTGCAACTGGATCCTGTACTTCCTGACTGGCTGCCCAGGTGGCCCTCAACACAAGGGCCCCTCAGGGGTGCGTGCTTAGTCTCCTCCTGTACTCCCTGTTCACCCACTACTGTGTGGCTGTGCATGACTCCAACAGCATCATTAAGTTTGCTGACAACACAACGGTGGTAGACCTGATGGTAGAGCTGATCATGGATTACTATAGGGAAGAGGTTAATGACCTGGGAGTGTGGTGCCAGGACAACAACCTCTCCCTCAAAATCAGCAAGACAAAGGAGCTAATCGTGGACAACACGACCACATCCACATCGATTGACTGTAGTGGAGCAGGTCGAGAGCTTCAAGTGTCTCGGTGTCCACATCACTAAGTAATTAACATGGCCCACACACACCAACACAGTCATGAAGAAGGCACGACAACGCCTCTTCCCCTTCACAAGGCTGAAAAGATTTGGCATGGGCCCTCAGATACTCAAAGTTATCCAGCTGCACCATTGAGAGCATCTTTACTTGCGGCATCACCACTTGATATGGCACGTGCTTAGCATCCGACTGCAAGGCGCTACAGAGGGTAGTGGGTACAGCCCAGTACATCACTGGGGCCAAGCAGCCTCCCATCCAGAACCTCTATACCAGGAGGATTCAGAGAAAGGTCCGAAAAAGACCACCACCACCAAGACATAGAATGTTCTCTCTGCTTCCGCATGGCAAGCAGTACCGATGCACCAAGTCTGGAACCAACAAGACCCTAAACAGTTTCTACCCCCAAGCCATAAGACTGCTAAATAATTAACCAGCTACCCAGACAAATACAACCTCTCAAGATGGCGACCATGAGGTAGTCAGGTGAAGGTGATCAATTTGTCATTCCCTCTCTTTACTAAAATATACCCCTAAAATAGGAAAGAACTTGACTCTAAAGTTAAGAATTAACTGAAATGTTATGTTGGCAACTGCATGTTATGACAATCTCAAGAAGACCTTTGCTTAACAAAAATACATAATTATGGGGCTTACTGAAAGATGGGATGGAAGACTAGGGACTAAGGTAAAGTTCTCTGACTGGCTATCAAAGCCAAAAAATCAGGATTCTGTATGAGTATGTCATTAGTATGTCATTTTAGGCAAAAATGGAAAAAAAGGGTCCGATCCTTAAGAGGTTTTAATAGACATTGAACGACTGATGGCGCGGCACACTGGACTATTGAACTGTTTTACTGAAATAAGGTGAAAGATGGACTATAACATCCCAACACATCAGAGATACAAAAGACAAAGGTATGTGTTGTTAATGCCTTCACTTACACACCTATTGAAAAGACAATCACAGTGCGACTCAGGCGATCTGTCTAAATGAATAACACTTGGCTATGCAGTCTGTCTAAATGAATATTGGCTATGCAGCCTAAATGACAACCCATTAATTGGTAGGCAATAGCCATTATCTATTTAAGTAACAAACTGACAAGGGAACAGGACAACATGATGATTGCTATGATCTGGCAAATATTTTTTTTAAATGCTCCCCAGCCGATAGTGTAAGGGTTTTTTCTCCTCTTCGTCTGAAGAGGTGTAAGTGTTCATGGTTCTTTTAATAAGAAATACTTAACATGAACACAATTGAAATACAAAAACAATAAACGTGAAAACGAACGAAAACCAAAACAGTACCGTGTGGTGAAAAACACAGACACGGAAACAAACACCCACAAACAAACAGTGAAACCCAGGCTACCTAAGTATGATTCTCAATCAGAGACAACTAATGACACCTGCCTCTGATTGAGAACCATACTAGGCCTAAACATTGAAATCCCAAAATCATAGAAAAACAAACATAGACTGCCCACCCCAACTCACGCCCTGACCATACTAAATAATGACAAAACAAAGGAAATAAAGGTCAGAACGTGAAAGATAGGCTACAAAAACCAGAGTAAGTGGGAACATCTTAAATGGCCCATATGTGAATAAAGATTGAGAGAGATCAGATGTTATTCAACCTAAGACTCTGAAATTGTAAGCAGACAGTTTTTTAAATGTACTTTTACCTGATTCTTAAGGTAAGACAATGGAGAAATTGATATACAGTACCGGTCAAAGGTTTGGACACACCTACTCATTCGAAGGGTTTTTCTTTATTTTTACTATTTTCCTCATTGTAGAATAATAGTGAAGACATGAAAACTATGAAATAACACATATGGAATCATGCAGTAACCAAAAAAGTGTTAAACAAATCAAAATATATTTTTGAATTGAGATTCTTCAAAGTAGCCACCCTTTGGCTTGATGACAGCTTTGAAAACTCTTGGAATTCTCTCAACCAGCTTCAAGAGAATTACTTCTCCAACAGTCTTGAAGCAGTTCTCACATATGCTGAGCACTTGGTGGCTGCTTTTCCTGCTTTTCCAACTCATCCCAATCCTTCTCAATTGGGTTGTGGTTAATGTGATTGTGGAAGCCAAGTCATCTGATGCAGCACTCATTGCTCTACTTCTTGGAAAAATAGTCCTTACACAGCATGGAGGTGTGTTTTGGGTCATTGTCCTGTTGAAAAACAAATGATAGTCCCACTAAGTGCAAACCAGATAAAATGCACGCAGTATCCTCTGAACAGTTGATGTTGAGATTTGTAAGTCGCTCTGGATAAGAGCGTCTGCTAAATGACTTAAATGTAAATGTAATGTGTCTGTTACTTGAACTCTGTGAAGCATTTATTTGGGCTGCAATCTGAGGCTGGTAACTCTAATGAACTTATCCTCTGCAGCAGAGAGGTCTTCCTTTCCTGTGGTGGTCCTCACGAGAGCGTGTTTCATCACAGTGCTTGATGGTTTTTGCGACTGCACTTGAAGAAATGTTCAAAGATTGTGACATTTTTCGGATTGACTGACGTTCTTGTCTTAAATTAATGGTGTACTGTTGTTTCTCTTTGCTTATTTGAGCTGTTCTTGCCATAATATGGATTTGGTCTTTTACCAAATACGGATATCTTCTTTATACCACCCTTACCTAGTCACAACACAACTGATGGGCTCAAACCCATTAAGAAAAGAAATTCCATAAATGAGCTTCTAACAAGGCACACCTGTTCATTGAAATGGATTCTAGGTGACTACCTTATGAAGCTGGTTGAGAGAATGCCAAGAGTGTGCAAAGCTGTCATCAAGGCATAGATTGCTACTTTAAAGAATCTCAAATATACATTTACATTTAAGTCATTTAGCAGACGCTCTTATCCAGAGCGACTTACAAATTGGTGCATTCACCTTATGACATCCAGTGGAACAACCACTTTACAATAGTGCATCTAAATATTTTAAGGGGGGTGAGAAGGATGACTTTATCCTATCCTAGGTATTCCTTAAAGAGGTGGGGTTTCAGGTGTCTCCGGAAGGTGGTGATTGACTCCGCTGTCCTGGCGTCGTGAGGGGGTTTGTTCCACCATTGGGGAGCCAGAGCAGCGAACAGTTTTGACTGGGCTGAGCGGGAACTGTACTTCCTCAGTGGTAGGGAGGCGAGCAGGCCAGAGGTGGATGAACGCAGTGCCCTTATTTGGGTGTAGGGCCTGATCAGAGCCTGGAGGTACTGAGGTGCCGTTCCCCTCACAGCTCCGTAGGCAAGCACCATGGTCTTGTAGCGGATGCGAGCTTCAACTGGAAGCCAGTGGAGAGAGCGGAGGAGCGGGTGACGTGAGAGAACTTGGGAAGGTTGAACACTAGACGGGCTGCGGCGTTCTGGATGAGTTGTAGGGGTTTAATGGCACAGGCAGGGAGCCCAGCCAACAGCGAGTTGCAGTAATCCAGACGGGAGATGACAAGTGCCTGGATTAGGACCTGCGCCGCTTCCTGTGTGAGGCAGGGTCGTACTCTGCGGATGTTGTAGAGCATGAACCTACAGGAACGGGCCACCGCCTTGATGTTAGTTGAGAACGACAGTTTGTTGTCCAGGATCACGCCAAGGTTCTTAGCGCTCTGGGAGGAGGACACAATGGAGTTGTCAACCGTGATGGCGAGATCATGGAACGGGCAGTCCTTCCCGGGAGGAAGAGCAGCTCCGTCTTGCCGAAGTTCAGCTTGAGGTGGTGATCCGTCATCCACACTGATATGTCTGCCAGACATGCAGAGATGCGATTCTCCACCTGGTCATCAGAAGGGGAAAGGAGAAGATTAATTGTGTGTCGTCTGCATAGCAATGATAGGAGAGACCATGTGAGGTTATGACAGAGCCAAGTGACTTGGTGTATAGCGAGAATAGGAGAGGGCCTAGAACAGAGCCCTGGGGGACACCAGTGGTGAGAGCGCGTGGTGAGGAGACAGATTCTCGCCACGCCACCTGGTAGGAGCGACCTGTCAGGTAGGACGCAATCCAAGCGTGGGCCGCGCCGGAGATGCCCAACTCGGAGAGGGTGGAGAGGAGGATCTGATGGTTCACAGTATCGAAGGCAGCCGATAGGTCTAGAAGGATGAGAGCAGAGGAGAGAGAGTTAGCTTTAGCGGTGCGGAGCGCCTCCGTGATACAGAGAAGAGCAGTCTCAGTTGAATGACTAGTCTTGAAACCTGACTGATTTGGATCAAGAAGGTCATTCTGAGAGAGATAGCGGGAGAGCTGACCAAGGACGGCACGTTCAAGAGTTTTGGAGAGAAAAGAAAGAAGGGATACTGGTCTGTAGTTGTTGACATCGGAGGGATCGAGTGTAGGTTTTTTCAGAAGGGGTGCAACTCTCACTCTCTTGAAGACGGAAGGGACGTAGCCAGCGGTCAGGGATAAGTTGATGAGCGAGGTGAGGTAAGGGAGAAGGTCTACGGAAATGGTCTGGAGAAGAGAGGAGGGGATAGGGTCGAGCGGGCAGGTTGTTGGGCGGCCGGCCGTCACAAGACGCGAGATTTCATCTGGAGAGAGAGGGGAGAAAGAGGTCAGAGCACAGGGTAGGGCAGTGTGAGCAGAACCAGCGGTGTCGTTAGACTTAGCAAACGAGGATCGGATGTCGTTGACCTTCTTTTCAAAATGGTTGACGAAGTCATCTGCAGAGAGGGAGGAGGTGGGGGAGGGGGAGGAGGATTCAGGAGGGAGGAGAAGGTGGCAAAGAGCTTCCTAGGGTTAGAGGCAGATGCTTGAAATTTAGAGTGGTAGAAAGTGGCTTTAGCAGCAGAGACAGAGGAGGAAAATGTAGAGAGGAGGGAGTGAAAGGATGCCAGGTCCGCAGGGAGGCGAGTTTTCCTCCATTTCCACTCGGCTGCCCGGAGCCCTGTTCTGTGAGCTCGCAATGAGTCGTCAAGCCACGGAGCGGGAGGGGAGGACCGAGCCGGCCTGGAAGATAGGGGACGTAGAGAGTCAAAGGATGCAGAAAGGGAGGAGAGGAGGGTTGAGGAGGCAGAATCAGGAGATAGGTTGGAGAAGGTTTGAGCAGAGGGAAGAGATGATAGGATGGAAGAGGAGAGAGTAGCGGGGGAGAGAGAGCAAAGGTTGGGACGGCGCGATACCATCCGAGTAGGGGCAGTGTGGGAAGTGTTGGATGAGAGCGAGAGGGAAAAGGATACAAGGTAGTGGTCGGAGACTTGGAGGGGAGTTGCAATGAGGTTAGTGGAAGAACAGCATCTAGTAAAGATGAGGTCGAGCGTATTGCCTGCCTTGTGAGTAGGGGGGGAAGGTGAGAGGGTGAGGTCAAAAGAGGAGAGGAGTGGAAAGAAGGAGGCAGAGAGGAATGAGTCAAATGTAGACGTGGGGAGGTTAAAGTCGCCCAGAACTCTGAGAGGTGAGCCGTCCTCAGGAAAGGAGCTTATCAAGGCATCAAGCTCATTGATGAACTCTCCGAGGGGACCTGGAGGGCGATAAATGATAAGGATGTTAAGCTTGAAAGGGCTGGTAACTGTGACAGCATGAAATTCAAAGGAGGCGATAGACAGATGGGTAAGGGGAGAAAGAGAGAATGACCACTTGGGAGAGATAAGGATCCCGATGCCACCACCCCGCTGACCAGAAGCTCTCGGGGTGTGCGAGAACACGTGGGCGGATGAAGAGAGAGCAGTAGGAGTAGCAGTGTTATCTGTGGTGATCCATGTTTCTGTCAGTGCCAAGAAGTTGAGGGACTGGAGGGAGGCATAGGCTGAGATGAACTCTGCCTTGTTGGCTGCAGATCGGCAGTTCCAGAGGCTACCGGAGACCTGGAACTCCACGTGGGTCGTGCGCGCTGGGACCACCAGATTAGGGTGTATATAAAATAGTTTTATTTGTTTAAAAATCTGTTGGTTACTGCATGATTCCATATGTGTTATTTCATAGTTTTGATGTCTTCACTATTATTCTACAATTAGTAGGTGTGTCCAAACTTTTCACTGGTACTGTATATATACATTATATTTGTTATTATTTCCAGCTCTTTGTTTGACAATTATATTAAAATGAATTCATTACCTGAATCCCAAGGTGGAATGTACAAAAAATGTAGCTAGGTCAACTGAACATAGTTGATCAATTCTGAAAAAACCTATTGAATAAATGGACACACTCGCTTTGACTCTATTTCTATTTGTTAATGGTGCCCATTAGCTGCTAGCAGCTACTCTTCCTGGGGTCCAGTAAACATTAAGACAGTTCAATACAATTTAAAATATTCCATGACTTCACTTTTCACAGCACAGTATGCCCTCAGGCCACTACTCTACTATCACATATCTACAATACAAAATGCATGTGTACGTGTGTGTAGAGGCATTTCTTATCTTGTATATTTGTGTCTGTTTCTCTTCACAGTCCCCACTGTTCTATAAGGTGTATTTACATCTCTTTTTAAAACCTCTACGGAATCGGTGTCCCCCCCCCCCCCACGGGACGGTTGAGCTAACGTGCACTAATGTAATTAGCATGACATTTTAAGTAACATGAACATTTCCCAGGACATGGACATATCTGATATGGATAGAAAGCTTAAATTATTGTTAATCTACAGTAACTGCACTGTCCAATTTACAGTAGCTATTACGGTGAAAGAATACCATGCTATTGTTTAAGGAAAGTTCACAGGTATGTACTTGAAAATGTATTAAACAGTAAACAGAAATGCTATGGTTCATTGGACCAGTCTAAAACATTGCAAATACACTGCTGCCATCTAGAGGCCAAAATCAAAATTGCGCCTAATCTGGAATAGTACATTGTGACCGTTATCTTGCATTTCAAAGCTGATGAAGAAGAAAAAACAATGCTTTTTTCTTCGTATTATCTTTTACCAGATCTAATGTGTTATATTCTCCTACATTAATTTCACATTTCCACAAACGTCAAAGTGTTTCCTTTCAAATGGTATCAAGAATATGCATATCCTTGATTCAGGTCCTGAGCTATAGGCAGTTAGATTTGGGTATGTCCTTTTAGGCAAAAATGTTTTAAAAAAGGGTCCGATCCTTAATAATTGGATTATACTGCTTGCATCAGTTACAGTACCTGATGTGGAATAGAGTTCCATGTAGCCATGGCTCTATGAAGTGCTGTGCGCCTCCCATAGTCTGTTCTTGACTTGGGGATTGTAAAGAAACCTTTGGTGGCATGTCTTGTGGGGTATGCTGTGTGCTAGTAGTTTAAACAGACACATCGGTGCATTCAGCGTTCAACACTTCTTACAAAAACAAGTAGTGATGAAGTCAATCTCTCCTCCACTTTGAGCCATGAGATATCTACATGCATAGCATGCATTTTAGCTCTCCGTGTACACCCAAGTGCCAGCCGTGCTGCCCTGTTCTGAGCCAATTGCTATTTTCCGAAGTCCCTTATTGTGGCTCCTGACCACACGACTGAACAGTAGTCCAGGTGTGACAAAACTAGCGCCTGTAGGATCTGCCTTGTTGACAGTGTTGTTAAAAAGGCAGAGTAGCGCTTTATTATGGACAGACTTCTCCCAATTTTAGCTACTGTTGTATCAACATGTTTTGACCATGACAGTTTACTATCCTCAACTCCAAGCAGTTCAGTCGCCTCAACTTGCACAAATTCCACATAAATTTTTTACAAGATTTAGTTGAGATTTACGATTGTTAAAAAAACAATGCTTTTTGTTTTAGAAATATTTAGGACCAACTTAGTCCTTGCCAACCAGTCTGAGACGAACTGCAGCTCTTTGGTAAGTGTTGCAGTGACTTCACTCGCTGTAGTAGCTGACAAGTGGTGTGTCATCTGTATGCATAGACACACTTTACTCAAAGCTAGTGGCATGTCATTAGTAAAGATTGAGAAAAGTAAGGGGCCTAGACATCTGATCTAGGGAATTCTCGATTATACTTGGATTATGTTGGAGAGGCTTCCATAGGTAACTCTGTATCCACAAAATAACCAGTGGCAATTTTAGCGTATAAATCTTGGTGGGGGAAAAAAAGAGGAAATGGGATACATGCCAGCAAAGCCATCACACAACATAACACTAAGCAATACATTAATTGCACTATAACGGTGACAAACGCTGCCCACAAACTGTTAGGGCCTAATGCTGTCCTAACAGCAGTCACAACATCTTACCACTGCTACACCTGGCTATCAGCTAAGCTTTGTCTGGCAGCGAAACAGTTAATTCAGCCTCATTTACTGCCTTTTATAAAAGGATAACTGAAACAGCTGACTTGCTTTAACTTCTTTGTGGTAGGGGGCAGTATTTTCACGTCCGGATGAAAAGCATGCCCAGAGTAAACGGCCTGCAACAAAGTCATAAAAGCTGGAATATGCATAGTATTAGTAGATGTGGATAGAAAACACTCTGAGTTTCTAAAACTGTTTGAATGATGTTTGTGAGTATAACAGAACTCATATGGCAGGCAAAAACCTGAGAAAATATCCAACCAGGAAGTAGGAAATCTGAGGTTGGTCGATTTTCAACTCAGCTCCTATTGAAGATACAGTGGGATATTGGTAATTTTGCACTTCCTAAGGCTTCCACTAGATGTCCAACAGTCTTTAGAACCTTGTTTGATGCTTCTACTGTGAAGTGGGGCCAAAGGAGAAGGGAATGAGTAAGGTCTGCCATAAGCTGACCATGCTCTGACCATGTGCATTCACATGAGACTTCTGAAGACAATGGAATTCTCCGGTTGGATCATTATTGAAGATTTATGTTAAAAACATCCTAAAGATTGATTCAATACATCGTTTGACATGTTTCTACTGACTGTTACGGAACTTTTTGACATTTCGTCTGCTTTTAGTGAACGCGCTTTGTGACTTTGGATTTGTTTACCAAACACGCTAACAAAAGTAACTATTTGGACATAAATGATGGACATTACCGAACATTTCTTGTGGAATTGGGAGTCCTGGGAGTGCATTCCAACGAAGATCAGCAAAGGTAAGTGAAGATTTATAATGTTATTTCTTACTTTTGTTGACTGCATAATATGGCGGATATATTTGTGTCTTGATTGGGCTCTGAGCGCCGACTCAGATTATTGCATGGTTTGCTTTTTCCAATAAGCTTTTTTAAAATCTGACACAGCGGTTGCATTAAGGAGAAGTGCATCTGGGATATTTGGGATGGTAGTGTCCCACCTCAACAACAGCCAGTGAAAGTGCAGGGCGCCATATTCAAAACAACAGAAATGCCATAATTAAAATTCCTCAAACATACAAGTATTTCACACCATTTTAAAGATAAATTGGTTGTAAATCCAGCCACTGTGTCCGATTTCAAAAAGGCTGTACGACGACAGCACACCAAACGATTATGTTAGGTCAGTACCTAGTCACAGAAAAACACAGGCATTTTTCCAGCCAAAGAGAGTAGTCACAAAAAGCAGAAATAGAGATACAATTCATCACTAACCTTTGATGATCTTCATCAGATGACACTCATAGGACTTCATGTTACATGTATGTTTTGTTCGATAAAGTTCATATTAATATCCAAAAATCTGATTTTGCAAGGAGCCACATTAATTTACAGAAATACTCATAATAAACAATGCTAAAAGATACAAGTGTTATGCATTGAATTTTAGATCCACTTCTCCATAATGCAACCACAGTGTCAGATTTCAAAAAAGCTTTACCAAAAAAGCACACCATGCAATAATCTGAGGAAGCGCTCAGACAACAAATCCAGCCATACAGATATCCGCCATGTTGTGGAGTCAACAAAGTCAGAAATAACATTATAAATACTCACTTACCTTTGATGATTTTCATCGGCATGCACTCCCAATGTTTTATTTTTCGATAAAGTCCACCATTTGTGTCCAAATACCTCCTTTTTGTTCGCGCGTTTAGCCCAGTAGTCCAAAATGCTCAATGCGCGATTGCTTAGTTCAGACGAAAAGTCTAAAAGTTATATTACAGTTCGTAGAAACATGTCAAACGATGTATAGAATCAATCTTTAGGATGGTTTTACCATAAATCTTCAATAATGTTCCAACCAGACAATTCCGTTGTCTTCAGAAATGCAATGGAACGCAAGCTAACTATCACGTGAATGCGCGTGACCAGCTCATGCCACTCATTCATTCTGACTCATTCAGCTCCCATTCCCCCCTCCTTCACAGTAGAAGCATCAAACAAGGTTCTAAAGAATGTTGACATCTAGTGGAAGCCGTAGGAAGTGCAATTTGACCCCATAGGCACTGTATATTAGATAGGCAATGAGTTGAAAAACTACAAACCTCAGATTTCCCACTTCCTGGTTGGATTTCTTCTCAGGTTTTTGCCTGCCATATGAGTTCTGTTATACTCACAGACTGTCACGAATATTACCGAAGGTGACTCCCCTTCTTGTTCGGGTGGCGCTCGGCGGTCGTCGTCGCCGGTCTACTAGCTATCGCCGATCCGTTGTTCTGTGTTCGTTTAGTTTTGTCTAATTGGTAGCACCTGTTTCTAGTTTGGTTGTTAGGATTGGGTATATATAGTCTGTTTAGCCCGCTTCTGTTTCATGCGGGCTTGTTCGTCTGTTTTGTTGGTTGAGTGTATTTTGTTGCATTTTGGGTTACACGCTGTCCGGTTATATTTCTGTTCATTTGTGTTTTCACTTTGTACATGTTGTGTTTCGGGACATTAAAGCGTGTTGTTTTTCCCACATCTTTTCTCTCTGCGCCTGACTCCACACCTCTTCACTCATAATTGTGACAGAAGCCCGCACCACGATATGGAGTCAGCAGGAGCAGCGACCACTCCTCTTCCCACTATGGAGGAGAGAGTCCAACATCACACATCCATCCTCCATCGCCTAGGATCAGCGATGGAACGGATGATGGAGAGGATGGATCGTTGGGAGAGGAATGGTTTCCCTACTACTCCACCGACCCTCCCACCAGCAACTCTACCATCTTCCCCATCTGGATCCGGTTCCAGCGCTCTGCTCATGACGCCTCCGAGGAAATACGATGGAACAGCGACAGGGTGCCAGGGATTCCTGCTGCAATTAGACCTCTACCTGTCCACCGTTCGACCGGCCCCCTCAGAGGAGGAGAGAGTAGGGGTCCTCATCACCTGCCTGTCTGGTAGAGCCCTGGAGTGGGCTAATGCGGTCTGGAACGGGCCCGACTCGGCAAGAGACAACTACTCAAGAGTTCATCCGCCGTTTCAGGGCCGTGTTCGATCACCCTCCAGAGGGTCGTGCGGCAGGTGAGAGATTGTTCCATCTGAGACAGGGGAAGAGGAGCGCGCAGGACTTCGCGCTGGAGTTCCGGACCTTGGCTGCGGGAGCAGGGTGGAACGACAGGGCCCTGATAGACCATTACAGGTGTAGCGTGAGAGAGGACGTCCGTAGGGAGCTGGCCTGTCGGGATACTACACTTGGCCTGGATGGACTGATAGACCTGTCAATCCGGTTGGACCATCTGCTAGCTGCTCGTGGACGTTCTGAAAGGGTCTTGTCAGTTCTACCTCCTGATCCTCCTGCCCCTATTCCGATGGAGTTAGGAGGTACCGCATCAAGGGAGATCGGAGGAGGAAGCTCCTCCTGTACCAGTTGTGGCCGGAGAGGGCAGACGTCTGGTCGGTGCTGGAGGAATTCATCTGGGAATCATGAGGGCAGGCAGAATACTCATCGGTCACCCCAGGTGAGTAAGCACCACACTCTCCCAGAGTTTCCTGTTGGTCACATGTTTCTATTAATTTGTTTCCTAAATTATTCTCCTTCTCTCCAGCATAAGGCACTGGTAGATTCAGGCGCAGCTGGAAACTTTATAGATCGCGGACTCGCTCAGAGGTTGAGGATTCCGTTAGTTAAAGTAAACCCCCCTTTTCCCATGCACTCTTTAGATAGTCGACCATTAGGGTCAGGGCTGGTGAAGAAAGCCACAATTTCGTTGGAGATGATTACGCAGGGGAATCACAAGGAGCGAATTAGTTTGTTCCTTATCGATTCACCTGCGTTTCCAGTTGTTCTGGGGATTCCCTGGTTGGCTATTCATAATCCTACGATTTCGTGGAAACAGGGAACTCTACAGGGGTGGTCTGATGAGTGTTCAGGCAGGTGTGTAGGGGTTTCCATCGGTGCTACAACGGTGGAGAGTTCAGACCAGGTTTCCACCGTGCGCATTCCAGCTGAGTATGATGATTTGGCTATCGTTTTCAGTAAAAAGAAAGCGACCCAATTACCACCCCATAGGCAGGGGGATTGCGTGATAAATCTCCAGGTTAACGCTGCACTTCCCAGGAGTCATGTGTATCCTTTGTCTCAGGAGGAGAAGGTGGCTATGGAAAATTATATCACAGAGGCTCTGGGACAGGGGTACATTCGGCCCTCCATGTCACCTGTCTCTTCGAGTTTCTTTTTGTGAAGAAAAAGATGGTGGTTTGCGTCCGTGTATTGATTATAGAGGTCTAAATTCCATCACAGTGGGTTTTAGTTACCCACTACCTCTCATTGCTACGGTAGTGGAATCATTTCACGGAGCGCAGTTCTTCACTAAACTGGATCTCAGGAGTGCTTATAATTTGGTGCGTATTCGGAAGGGAGATGAGTGGAAAACTGCATTTAGCACTACGTCGGGCCATTATGAGTATCGCGTCATGCCATACGGTTTAAAGAATGCTCCAGCTATATTTCAATCCTTCGTGGATGAAATACTCAGAGACCTGCACGGACAGGGTGTAGTGGTTTATATTGACGATATTTTGATCTACTCCGCTACACGCACTGCGCATGTATCTCTTGTGCGTAAAGTTCTTAGACGACTGCTGGAGCATGACCTGTATGTGAAGGCGGAGAAATGTGAGTTTTTCAAACAATCAGTTTCCTTCCTGGGTTATCGTATTTCCAGCTCTGGTTTGGTAATGGAGGGTGACCACGTTAAGGCCGTGCGTAATTGGCCGACTCCGACCACGGTAAAGGAGGTGCAGCGGTTCTTGGGATTTGCCAATTACTACCGGAGGTTTATCCGGGGTTTTGGTCAGATAGCTGCCCCTATTACCTCACTGCTGAAGGGGGGACCGGTGCGTTTACAGTGGTCAGCAGAGGCGAACGGAGCTTTTCATAAGTTGAAGGCGATGTTTACTAAGGCGCCGGGGTTGGCACATCCGGACCCTTCTTTGGCGTTTATAGTAGAGGTGGACGCATCCGAGGCTGGGGTTGGAGCTGTGCTCTCACAGCGTTCGGGTGTGCCACAAGCTCCGCCCCTGTGCCTTTTTTTTCTAAGAAACTCGGGCCAGCGGAGCGGAATTATGATGTGGGGGATAGGGAGTTGTTGGCTATGGTTAAGGCCCTGAAGGTGTGGAGACACTGGCTTGAGGGGGCTAAGCACCCTTTCCTTATCTGGACTGACCATCGTAACCTGGAGTATATCCGATCAGCTAGGAGACTGAATCCTCGTCAGGCAAGGTGGGCCATGTTTTTCACCAGATTTCGTTTCACTGTCTCATATAGACCAGGTTCCCTCAACACTAAGGCTGACGCGCTGTCAAGACTATGACACTGAGGACAGGTCCATCGATCCTACTCCCATCATTCCGGCAGCTAAGCTGGTGGCACCGGTAGTATGGGATGTGGACGCGGACATCGAGCGGGCACTAAGGGGGGAACCTACGCCTCCACAGTGTCCGGAGGGTCGTAGGTACGTTCCGCTGGCTGTTCGTGATCAATTGATTCGATGGGCTCATTGTCTACCCTCGTCGGGTCACCCAGGTGTTTATAGGACCGTGAGAGGTCTTGAGAGGAAGTACTGGTGGCCCACTTTGAGGAGGGATGTGCGATTCTATGTTTCCTCCTGTTCGGTGTGCGCCCAGAGTAAGGCTCCTAGACACCTGCCAAGAGGTAAATTACAACCTCTTCCCGTTCCACAACGGCCGTGGACCCATCTTTCGGTGGATTTTCTTACTGACCTTCCCCCCTCTCAGGGTAACACTACTATCCTGGTCGTTGTGGATCGGTTCTCTAAGTCCTGCCGTCTTATCCCATTGCCCGGTCTCCCTACAGCCCTACAGACTGCGGAAGCTCTTTTCACCCATGTCTTCCGGCACTACGGGGTGCCCGAGGATATAGTTTCTGATCGGGGCCCCCAATTTATCTCCCGTGTTTGGAGAGCATTTATGGAACGTCTGGGGGTCTCGGTCAGCCTTAACTCAGGGTATCACCCGGAGAGTAATGGTCAGGTGGAGAGTGTTAACCAGGAGGTGGGTAGGTTTCTGCGGTCATATTGCCAGGACCGGCCAGGCAAGTGGGCGAGATATATTCCCTGGGCAGAAATAGCCCAGAATTCACTAAGCCACTCTTCTACCAACATGTCACCATTTGAGTGCGTGTTGGGGTACCAGCCGGTCTTGGCACCGTGGCATCAGAGCCAGACTGAGGCTCCTGCGGTGGAGGAGTGGGTACAGCGCTCTAAGGAGACCTGGAGGGCAGTCCAGGAGTCATTACGCCAAGCTAGTATAAGGCAGAAGAAGAGCGCTGACCGTCACCGCAGTGAGGCCCCCGTGTTTGCACCTGGGGACAGGGTCTGGCTCTCGACCCGTAACCTGCCTCTCCACTTGCCCTGCCGGAAGCTGGGTCCGCAGTGTATAGGGCCATTTAAAGTCCTGAGGAGAATAAATGAGGTTTGTTATCGATTATCACTTCCTTCGTATTATCGTATTAACCCCTCATTTCATGTGTCTCTTCTCAGGCCGGTGGTAGCTGGTCCCATGCAGGAGAATGAGGTACCGGAGGTTCCTCCACCCCCTCTGGACATCGAGGGGTCCCCGGCGTACAAGATACGAGCTATTCTGGACTCGAGACGCCGGGTGAGAGACTTGCCGTACCTCGTCGACTGGGAGGGGTACGGTCCGGAGGAGAGGTGCTGGGTTCCGGCGAGGGATATTCTAGACCCATCCATGTTGAGTGAATTTCATCGCCTCCGCCCGGATCGCCCAGCGCCTCGGCCTCCGGGTCGTCCCCGAGGCCGACGTCGGCGCGCTGCGGGAGCTGCGCGTCAGGAGGGGGGTACTGTCACGAATATTACCGAAGGTGACTCCCCTTCTTGTTCGGGTGGCGCTCGGCGGTCGTCGTCGCCGGTCTACTAGCTATCGCCGATCCGTTGTTCTGTGTTCGTTTAGTTTTGTCTAATTGGTAGCACCTGTTTCTAGTTTGGTTGTTAGGATTGGGTATATATAGTCTGTTTAGCCCACTTCTGTTTTGTGCGGGCTTGTTCGTCTGTTTTGTTGGTTGAGTGTATTTTGTTGCATTTTGGGTTACACGCTGTCCGGTTATATTTCTGTTCATTTGTGTTTTCACTTTGTACATGTTGTGTTTCGGGACATTAAAGCGTGTTGTTTTTCCCACATCTTTGCTCTCTGCGCCTGACTCCACACCTCTTCACTCATAATTGTGACACAGACATCATTCAAACAGTTTTAGAAACTTAAGAGTGTTTTCTATCCAAACCTACTAAGTATATGCATATTCTAGCTTTTTGGACTGAGTAGCAGTCCAAAAAAAGGGCACCTTTTTATCCATGCTACTCAATACTGCCCCCCTGTCCCAAAGAAGTTTTAAAAGGGCTAAGATAATAAGCTGTTCCAAGGACGTGTGGACTTGAGGTCCCCACGTTTAACCTCTTGCTCCTACCTGACACACAGGCATCCCATCTAGACATCTGGAAATGCAAATGCGCTACGCTAAATGCTAATAGTACTAGTTAAAACTCAAACGTTCATTAAAATACACATGCAGGATATTGAATTAAAGCTACACTCGTTGTGAATCCAGGAAACAAGTCAGATTTTTAAAATGCTTTTCGGCGAAAGCATGAGAAGCTATTATCTGATAGCATGTAACACCCCAAAAGACCCGCAGGGACGTAAACAAAATAATTAGCATAGTCGGTGCTACACAAACCGCACAAATAAAATATAAAACATTCATTACCTTTGACCATCTTCTTTGTTGGCACTCCTAGATGTCCCATAATCACTATTGGGTCTTTTTTTTCCGATTAAATCAGTCCATATATAGCCTAGATATCGATCTATGAAGACTGTGTGATAAACGGAAAAAAATAGGGTCTTATAACGTAACGTCATTTTTTTTAATTAAAAAAGTTGACGATAAACTTTCACAAAACACTTCGAAATACTTTTGTAATGCAACTTTAGGTATTAGTAAATGTTAATAAGCGATCTAATTGATCACGAGGCGATGTGTATTCTATAGGGGTACGTCTGGAAATAATGTCCGGGTAGATCTCAACCAAAATATCCGGTCCGAGACCTGAAGAAATCGGCTGTCTCTTCTTTGTTTGACCAAGAAACAAAGCCTAGGCAAATGACAAGACTGTTGACATCATGTGGAAGCTGTAGGAATTGCAATCTCGGCTCCAGGTAATTTGCTTTCCCATAGACATGCAAGTGGCGCATTGATATATTTTCCCATTTTCAGTGATCAGATTTTCCTGCGCTTTTCGATGAAACGCACGTTCTGTTATAGTCACAGCCGTGATTTAACCAGTTTTATAAACGTCTGAGTGTTTTCAATCCACACATACTAGTCATATGCATATACTATATTCCTGGCATGAGCAGCAGGGCGCTGAAATGTTGCGCGATTTTTAACAGAATGTTCGAAAAAGTAGGGGGTAGGAGTAACAGGTTAAAAGACAAAAATCACCTATAGAACTAAGCCAACCTAAAAGAACCTAACAAAATTAACATTGAATTTCAATGTGAAGGTGACGATCAACACCCCGGAAGGATGAATTTCGATTATCCAGCCAGAATATAGCATGAGCTTAAAATATGGCAACCTGGTAGGAACTTTTAACTTTTATTTACTCCAGAAGTGATACCTCCTAGCCGTTGAGTTAGCAGCAGCCGTCGCTAAACGTGGGCTAGGAGCAAACGGACATAGTATCCATTCTACCATGCTCCAGTTCACCAGTAGACATTCTTCAGAGAACCAGAGATCCATAAAGGACAAACCGGCCTTCCATCGACGACCAATCTACCGAAGCTCAACTCAGAGTAAATATTTATTACATTCTCCTTTTTCAAATGGGCGGTTATTCTGTATTCACGATAACTCTTCTTGAGCTGCACTGTTGGTTAAGGGCTTGTAAGTAAGCATTTCATGGTAAGGTCTGCACTTGTTGTATTTGGCGCATGTGACAAGTAAAGTTTGGTTTGATATGATCATTTATGCAGCAGCATACAATACCTTGTTGTATGCTTGAACAGGAAGATGGCACAGCGGTCATTCGTGGGCAAATGTTGTCATCAAAATCTGGCATTCTCTGGATTTATGGTGCTTTCAAAACAACTGGGAAAAATAAAGGGTGAATCATGATGACACCCTTGATCTTCAGGTTGAAGTTTTAGAAAGAGGCCGGATTAACAATTCTTACTTGGATGACCACTCAAAACGTATTTGCCCGTTTAATCCTAACTTCCCAGTTGTCTTGAACCCACTGAAGTCAAGTTCTCGCAGTTCCGAGTTAACAGTTTTTTTGAGGACAGCACAAATCATACTTTATTGATTGACAGCATGGCCAATGTTGAATGTTCATCATTTTAAACTTAATCCCAGATTTTGGACTACATAGCCACTCCACTGAATAGCAGGCCAGTCATTGCTTTGCAATGCTCGCAGTTAGCCACTGTCATTGTTGAATTTGCGATTTCCAAATTGTTGTGTAATGTTTATGTCCAATGGCCGATGAGCACCGATACGTTTTATCTATTATTTATCTTCATATGACAAGGATTAAAAAGGATTTGCCAGTAGATTGTTGACTTGATTCATGATGATGACTGCTAGCTAAGATTTTGAAAGTACGATGTTGACATGATCAGTCCAATCAAAGCTACTGTACATATAATGTTATCTGACATCATTTTATCTGTGGGCAATGACCTTGAGCTTTCTTGGATGGGCACTTCTAGTGCAACTCTATGGCAGCACCCAAGGGGCTAGAATTTTCTAGCTCTACCCTTAGACTTGGCGATGACATAGTGTCCTGTCCCCATGAGTGAAAGAACACTGAGCCAATCAGAGTACAAAGCTCTGTATTTTCTGCTGGCTTGCCCCACCACAGAAAGCACTGAGCTAGGCTGAAACACCTGCATTTTGGAGATGCCTTACTCAAGAAAACAAATAAGAGACTATGTTTGTATGCAGCTTTATTATATATTAATTTTACATTGTTTGCAAACTGATATGTGACACATATTAATGCCAAAATTAACATGCAAACTGTCAAGCTAAATCGGAGTGAAAATATTGTTCGCTATCATCCTCAGTAACTTTCCATCCAAGTTGTCATACCACAGTGGCTTGTCATTGTTGATAGACAACAATAATTATTTCACCTCTTCCACTCTCACTTTACAGAAATCAAAATGACAATGCTTATCTTTCATAATTTGATCAGTTATACTTGGATGGGTGGTGTCAGCGTTTGTTGCTGGCCTTTCATGCCTAAGTTTGCTAAACTTGCAAATGGAAATATCATTAAAGTAATTGGAAAGATCAGTGGGTTTTGTGATGAATGAGCCATCTGATTCATTGAATTTGTCTTTTTTCATTTAAGGTTCTTCAAAGCTTTTTTTACTATTGTTCTTTATATCATTTATCTTTGTTTTATAGTATAGTTTCTTTTTATTCAGTTTTGTCACACAATTTCTCAATTTGTATTATATTTGCCAATCGTTTGAGCAGCCAGACTTATTTGCCATTCCTTTTGCCTCATTAATCTCAACCATACAATTTTTTACAGTTGTTCCAGTCATTTTCTTAATGGGTACATGCTTATTAGTAACTGGAAAAAGAAATGTCTTAAATGTGTCAAGTGCAGCATCTGGTTGCTCTTCATTACACACCACAGACCAGCAAATATTATTTACATAAACAACATAGGAATCACTACAAAACTTCCTGTATGACCTCTTATTCACCCAGCCTTATAACTTTGGTTTTCCTAGATATGGCTACAATATTGTCACCACTACATCCGATGGATTTGGATACTACTTTAAACACATTTCTGCAGTATTAGTAAAGATGTGATCAATACATGTTGATTATTTAATTCCTGTGCTGATTGTAACTATACCAGTAGGTTGACTGCTAACCTGAGCTAGGTTTTTCTTGAGCTGGCAGCTTGATGAAAGCTAGGAAATATTTAAATCACCCAGAAAATATACCTGTCTACCAGTGCCCAGAGCGAACAATTGTTGAATTGAGGTTAGAGGTCATTATAAACTGGGGTTAGAGGGTATACCACGGGTATGACAAAACATAAGTACATTGGTAGACAGTTTGTAATAGCAATAAGGTACCTCTGGTGCTAAGGGTTGTGTCCAAGCACTCCGCAATGCGTTGTGCATAAGAACAGCCCTTAGCCATTGTATATTGTCCATATACCACCCCCCCCCGTGCCTTATTGCTTAATTATATGGTGGCTCTTTTATTGATCCGCCCACTCTGTCCCCCGATGGGTCAAGACGACTGCACCCCACTCCAGTGGTTCAGGGCCTGCATTTGTTTGCATTTATTTAATTGGATAATTATATGGAGAGTTGAACAAATTATGTTTAATATACTATAATGATGCCTAAATAGACAAATTAATTTTACTTTCAATTAACACAGTGCTTTTATGTTTTTCTCTTGTTATTGACCATGAGCGGGCAAACTTATTCCTTTCCTTTGGCGAAAAAGAAAGAAAAGAAGAGATAAGCATATCACGCTGGCCATGACAAATGATCAATGTATACTTTAGAAGTGTCTCATCTGTCTCAAAAGGCAGAACCAGCCCTAGACAGGATTCTTTAATTATGACTATATTTACTTCCCAAACACTAATTATACTAGTTTACTGCACATAGCATGGACATATAGTATTAATATTCACTCTGCATCAATTGGGAATGGGTATGGCAGGTGAACCCAAACCCCTTTAATGTCGGACATTAAATATACTGACTCAAATACAAATAGATTTCTCACTTAGTCCGGTTGGGCAATATCTATTGGACATAGCAATGGAATCATAAGTAATATTATGATATATATATATATATATATATATATATATACACGGCGTGTACAAAACATTAGGAACACCTTCTGGAAGGTTCTCCCATCTCTATAGAGGAACTATGGAGCTCTGTCAGAGTGGCCATCGGGTTATTGGTCACCTCCCTGACCATTAGCCCTTCTCCCCCGATTGTTCAGTTTGGCCGGGCGGCCAGCTCTAGGAAGAGTCTTGGTGGTTCCAAACTTCTTCCATTTAGGAATGATGAAGGCCACTGTGTTCTTGGGGACCATCAATGCAGCAGACATTTTTTGGTACCCTTCCCCAGATCTGTGCCTCGACACAATCCTGTCTCGGAGCCCTACAGACAATTCCTTCAACCTCATGGCTTGCATTGACATTTATTGTCAACTCTGGGACCTTATACAGACAGGTGTGTTCCTTTCCAAATCATGTTCCAGTCAAGGTGTAAAAACATCTCAAGGATGACCAATGGAAACAGGATGCACCTCAGCTCAATTTCAAGTCTGTTAGCAAAGGGTCTGAATACTTATGTAAGTAAGATATATGTTTTTTTTACATATGATAAATTAGCAAAAACATTTTAAAATGTTGTGTATTGTGTTTAGATTGCGGATTTTTATTTATTTAATCAATTTTAGAGTAAGGCTGTAACAACAAAATGTGGAAAAAGTAAAGGGGTCTGAATACTTTTCGAATGCACTGTATATACATTAATATATAATTCCGGAGCTTTCTTATATATCCCAGATATAGCACAGACACTTCAAAACCTCATTCCTTAAGATACATTTTTTGACTGTATTTTTTGCCATTTATTAATGTGTTATTCAATGCACTTCTATGGGCTATAGTAGTAAAGGCAAATTGTCACGACTTCTACCGGAGTCGTTGCCTCTCCTTGTTCGGGCGGTGCTCGGCGTTCGACGTCACCGGTCTTCTAGCCATCATTTATCCTTTTTTCATTTTCCATTGGTTTTGTCTTGTCTTCCCACACACCTGTTTTCAATCCCATTCATTACCTGTTGTGTATTTAACACTCTGTTTCCCCTCATGTCTTTGTCAGAGATTGTTTTATTGTCAGTGTAGTGTGATTGTTGTATAGGTGCGCGTCGGGTCCTCGTACCCATGTTTGTTTGTTTATGTACATTTAGTGTTATGGAGCATACTCCGTGGACTTTATTAAAAGACTCCATTTTACACTCCATTTGACTCTCCTGCGCCTGACTTCCCTGCCACCTATTACACCTATGCATGACACAAATTCTATATTTTATCAAATCATTTTTACACACTTATTTTGGTATACCAAAAATAGAAATGATCTATGGTATGACAGTCTTAAAACAATTCTATATGTTGGCTTAGTAGAACCCCCCCCCACCCCCACCTACCCTTTAACCCTAATTGCTCCTATAAGTCTCTTTGGATAAGAGCGTCTGCAAAATTACAAAAATAATCTGTAAAAAAAGGTTAATAGTAGAAAAATCTGACCTGGATGTTAGTAGGGCCAGCCAAAGGTTAAAGACACAGTAGAAGTCTACATGTTGCTGTCGTGGCCTGAATGCATAATTGTTTGTGAGGGTGAAGTGCTTTCTCACCAATTACAATAATAAAAGCCAGAGCTTTGAACACAATATGCAATTTGGAAAATTAATCTGACTGCAGCGTACATACTTATTTTTATAGTGGAAAAAAAAAACTAAAATCCACAACCCAAAACAACACTGAAAGCCAAACAGTTGCAAAGATTTTATCATAAATAAATATTAATTATCGTAATACATTTGGCTGTCTAGAGTCCCTTGCCGATGCATCCATCTGTTTTTTAAAAGGATTATCCTAGGACCAAACTCAATTACCTTTCTTAATCATGGAAAGTACAGAAAAGCTCTATTAGCCAAATTACAGCCAATTAAAAAGTGCACGCTTAGTGTTTAACCCTAGCAGAGAGGTCTGGGCTTTCAACATGGGACTTCAGCTTGTTCACCTCACAACTCAAACACACTACTTTTAAAAAGGCATCCAAGCTTGACAACCAACACATAATGATTTTATCATTAAGTTCAAAATTCGTCTTATTCACAATAACAGCAATTTGACTTTCCTCTGCTTTTTCCAAACACAGGCAGTATAAAGAGACAAAGACATCAAAGTGGTAGTGCTGGGGAAAATCGATGATACAAGGGTTCAGAATGGCAAAGAGAGGTAAAACAGTGGGTGTCAGCTTTGGAGAGAAGAGAGACAAAGCCTCCTGCAGAGTGCAGTCAGCCATGGGAGGTAAAGCTGCACACACACACACACACACACACACACACACACACACACACACACACACACACACACACACACACACACACACACACACACACACACACACACACACACACACACACACACACACACACACACACACACACACACACACACACACACACAGAATTGCCCAACCCCCGAAGTGAGTCTTCTTATCAGCTAACTGTATGTAAGGATTTCTCTGTGTTGTCTTAGGGATTCTACATTTTCTCTGTTGATCTTGCCAACCCCCATTGTCACACCTCTGAGAGGCAGAGGTTCTGTTGTGATTACATCATGTACAGTTGAAGTTGGAAGTTTACATACACTAAGGTTGGAGTCATTAAAAATGTTTTTTTCAGCAATCAAATTTCTTGTTAACAAACTATAGTTTTGGCAAGTCGGTTTGGACATCTGCTTTGTGCATTACAATTCACTGTATCACAATTCCAGTGGGTCAGAAATGTACATACACTAAATTGACTGTGCCTTTAAACAGCTTGGAAAATTCCAGAAAATGTCATGGCTTTAGAAGCTTCTGATAGGCTAATTGACATATTAGCCTATCAGAGTCAATTAGAGGTGTACCTGTGGATGTGTTTCAAGGCCTACCTTCAAACTCAGTGCCTCTTTGCTTGACATCATGAGAAAATCAAAATAAATCAGCCAAGACCTCAGAAAAAAAATGGTATACCTCCACTGGTTAATCCTTGGGAGCAATTTCCAAATGCCTGAAGGTACCACGTTCATCTGTACAAATGATAGTATGCAAGTATAAACACCATGGGACCACGCAGCCATCATACCACTCAGGAAGGAGACGCGTTCTGTCTCCTAGAGATGAACGTACTTTGGTGCGAAAAGTGCAAATCAATCCCAGAACAACAGCAAAGGACCTTGTGAAGATGCTGGAGGAAACAGGTACAAAAGTATCTATATCCACAGTAAAACGAGTCCTATATTGACATAACCTGAAAGGCCGCTCAGCAAGGAAGAAGCCACTGCTCCAAAACTGCCATCAAAAAGCCATACTACGGTTTGCAACTGCACATGGGGACAAAGATCATACTTTTTAGAGAAATGTCCTCTGGTCTGATGAAACAAAAATAGAACTGTTTGGCCATAATGACCATCGTTATGTTTGGAGGAAGAAGGGGG
Organism: Oncorhynchus gorbuscha; assembly: GCF_021184085.1. NCBI lineage: Eukaryota > Metazoa > Chordata > Actinopteri > Salmoniformes > Salmonidae > Oncorhynchus > Oncorhynchus gorbuscha. The sequence continues at coordinate 13,730,505 of NC_060192.1, forward strand.
ATGCTTGCAATTCGAAGAACATCATCCCAACCGTGAAACAAGGGGGTTGCAGCATCATGTTGTGGGTGTGCTTTGCGGCAGGAGGGACTGGTGCACTTCACAAAATAGATGGCATCTTGAGGCAGGAAAACTTTGGATATATTGAAACAACATCTCAAGACATCAGTCAGGAAGTTAAAGCTTGGTCGCAAATGGGTCTTCCAAATGGACAATGACCCAAAGCATACGTCCAAAGTTGTGGCAAAATGGCTTCAGGACAACAAAGTCAAGGTATTGGGGTGGCCATCACAAAGCCCTGACCTCAATCCTATAGAATATTTGTGGGCAGAACTGAAAAGGCCTGTGTGAGCAAGGATGTCTACAAACCTGACTCAGTTACACCAGCTCTGTCTGGAGGAATGGGCCAAAATTCACCCAACTTATTGTGGGAAGCTTGTGGAAGGCTACCCGAAACATTTGACCCCAGTTGTAAAAAATTAAAGGCAATGCTACTAAATACTAATTGAGTGTATGTAAACTTCTGACCCACTGGGAATGTGATGAAATAAATATAAGCTGAAATAATTAATTCTCAACTATTATTCGCATTCTTAAAATAAAATTGTGATCCTCACTGACCTGAGACAGATCATTTTTACTAGGATTAATTGTCAGGCATTGTGAAAAACTGAGTTTCAATGTATTTGGCTCAGGTGTATGTAAACTTCTAACTTCAACTGTAGGTCTGATATCTGATGGGAGGTTAACTTTACAGTAACACTATCGGTCAACAAATTTTGAATCCAAACAACTCAGAAGCTTCTCTTATGTTCCTGACTTGCTGTGGTGAGATACCGAATCTCTTTCTTTCTCTCCACCTCTCCCATGAGCTTTACGTCATAGCACAAGCCTCTCTCTCTCTCTCTCTCTCTGATCATGCTTGGAATAATGCCTTGTAATGCATTTTCATGCTTTGTAACTTAATCTTTATGCCTTGTATGTGAATCCATTACTTTTGCAAAGTAATTAAATTACAGTCCATTCTCAGACATTTCTTCACTGCCTATTACTGTAACTCAACTATATTTTTCTTGCATATTGCTATTTCTCTTATGGATTCGATAATTCATTTAATGGGCTAAATGAATTGTCTTCTTATGAGTCGCATGTGAGGTATATTATATACATGATAAATATTACTACACACACACAGGCACTCTCTTTCTGGTTCCTCACCATTGCCAGTGGCACAATGCCACCCAAGTCCTGTGGTGCCAGGCGGATGACGGTCTGGACCTCATCAGTGATGGAGCGGGTAGGAGGGTACTCCACCTGCCACATCACCACCCGGCTGCCCAGCGGGTCCAGTAGCCCGTTCACCTCCAGATCCACCTGGAGGACCCTCTGGTAACCCGCCTCAAGCCTGGGGGAAGAGGGGAGGGGAGAGGAAAGGAGGGAAAGAAGTGTTTTTTATTTGTATGATCAAGTGACCTTGGGTGTTTAGAAAAGGCATTAAGGGTGTATTAACATTAGTATCATCAATAGCCACGTTTCCATCCACAGTTTTAATCCAAGTAAAGTCATGGCGTTTAAAAAAAATTGTGTGATGGAAACAAAGTGTCGGTAGAACTTTATGAATGTCAACAGACAATTTGATTGTTCGACATGGTGGGTTATTTTTGTGTCGGTAAAATGTATTATGCAACGTATTGCTCTGGAAATAATCTATTGAGCAGTTGTTGATAGAATAACCCTCATGTCGAGGTAAATTTGCAATCACAGGATGTTAGGTTGTGTGGTACTCCCACTGTGACTTGGAAAAGCATGCACAGTTTAGGCTACAAGGTGGTGTCTGCGTGGTGATGAGCTTGATGCTCCTTTCCAATACATTTTGAGCATCTTAACTTGTATGCTAGTGACATGATGATCGGTGTTTAGCTGCCAATAAAAAATGAAAATGATCTTGCTCTTATCCATCTCATCATGTAACGTAACCTTTCCAGTGTCCACTTGTCTAGAGCATGTGCGAAAACCAGATTGGGCAAATCTGTTTTGGTAACACTTTATTTGGATAGTCCATCTATAGATGCTCTACAGACTATATACAGAATATCAGTAACATCTCAACTGCATGTTTGTTGAAATGTTACTGACATGTATGTTGACGATCCAAATAAAGTGTTACCCATGCTACATCTGGTGGGGAAATACATATATACAGTGGGGCAAAAAAGTATTTAGTCAGCCACCAATTGTGCAAGTTCTCCCACTTAAAAAGATGAGAGAGGCCTGTAATTTTCATCATAGGTACACTTCAACTATGACAGACAAAATGAGGGGAAAAAAATCCAGAAAATTACATTGTAGGATTTTTTATGAATTTATTTTCAAATTATGGTGGAAAATAAGTATTTGGTCAATAACAAAAGTTTACCTCAATACTTTGTTATATACCCTTTGTTGGCAATGACAGAGGTCAAACGTTTTCTGTAAGTCTTCACAAGGTTTTCACACACTGTTGCTGGTATTTTGGCCCATTCCTCCATGCAGATCTCCTCTAGAGCAGTGATGTTTTGGGGCTGTTGCTGGGCAACACAGACTTTCAACTCCCTCCAAAGATTTTCTATGGGGTTGAGATCTGGAGACTGGCTAGGCCACTCCAGGACCTTGAAATGCTTCTTACGAAGCCACTCCTTCGTTGCCCGGGCGGTGTGTTTGGGATCATTGTCATGCTGAAAGACCCAGCCACGTTTCATCTTCAATGCCCTTGCTGATGGAAGGAGGTTTTCACTCAAAATCTCACGATACATACATACATACATACATACATACATACATACATACATACATACATACATACATACAAAATCCCCATTCATTCTTTCCTTTACACGGATCAGTCGTCCTTGTAACGGTTTTCTGTATGGGAAAGAGAGTCGGACCAAAATGCGGCGTGTAGATTGCGATCCATGTTTATTCAACTGAAGCAACACGAATCTAAATACAAACACTACAAAACAATAAACGTAACGAAAACCGAAACAGGTGGACATACACACAGAACAAGGACATCAAGACACTAAGGACAATCACCCACAAAACCCAACACCAAACAGGCTACCTAAATATGGTTCCCAATCAGAGACAATGACGAACACCTGCCTCTGATTGAGAACCATATCAGGCCAAACATAGAACTAGACAAACTAGTGGCAGCTCTGGTGCTGGACGTGGCCCCCACTTCACCGTAGTCTTAGTCCCCCACCTTGTCCTCCTCACCATGGCAACTCTTCTCAATGGACAGAGGGGCGGCAGCTCGGGACAGAGGGGTGGCAGCTCGGGACAGAGGGGTGGCAGCTCGGGACAGAGGGGTGGAAGCTCGGGACAGAGGGGCTCTGGCGGCTCCTGGCTGACTGGCGGCACTGGGCAGACGGGCGGCTCAGGGGCGCTGGAGAGGAGGAAGGCTCTGGTAGCGCCGGAGAGGCGGGAGACTACGGCAGCGCTGGAGCCATTTGAGTCCCTGGCGGTGTAGTTTTCTTTATTTTTTATTTATTTAACTATGCAAGTCAGTTAAGAATACATTCTTATTTTCTATGACGGCTTAGGAACAGTGGGCTGTTCAGGGGCAGAACGACAGATTTGTACCTTGTCAGCTCGGGGGTTTGAACTTGCAACCTTCCGGTTACTAGTCCAACGCTCTAACCACTAGGCTACCCTGCCCCCCTGTAGTGTGTTACTGATGGTAGGCTTTGTTACTTTGGTCCCAGCTCTCTGCAGGTCATTCACTAGGTCCCCCCGTGTGGTTCTGGGATTTTTGCTCACAGTTCTTGTGATCATTTTGACCCCACAGGGTGAGATCTTGCGTGGAGCCCCAGATCGAGGGAGATTATCAGTGGTCTTGTATGTCTTCCATTTCCTAATAATTGCTCCCACAGTTGATTTCTTCAAACCAAGCTGCTTACCTATTGCAGATTCAGTCTTCCCAGCCTGGTGCAGGTCTACAATTTTGTTTCTGGTGTTCTTTGACAGCTTTTTGGTCTTTGCCATAGTGGAGTTTAGAGTGTGACTGTTTGAGGTTGTGGACAGGTGTCTTTTATACTGATAACAAGTTCAAACAGGTGCCATTAATACAGGTAACGAGTGGAAGAGCCTTTTAAAGATGAAGTTACAGGTCTGTGAGAGCCAGAAATCTTGCTTGTTTGTAGGTGACCAAATACTTATTTTCCACCATAATTTGCAAATAAATTCATAAAAAATCCTACAATGTGATTTTCTGGATTTTTTTTCTCATTTTGTCTGTCATAGTTGAAGTGTACCTATGATGAAAATTTACAGGCCTCTCTCATCTTTTTAAGTGGGAGAACTTGCACAATTGGTGGCTGACTAAATACTTTTTTGCCCCACTGTATATATTTTTTAGATTTCATGAAATTCACATGAAAATCTGTCTCAGTTTGGATGGAAACCAAGTTAGACAAAAGGAGACGCAGACATAGGGAAAAGTGAGTGCCAAACAGACAAGTTTCCTAAAAAAGAGGAGAGCTGTTAAATAGTATAACATGTATCCACCGCAACCCAAACTCAGTTCAGTTCAGTTCTGTCTCACATTCCCCAGAAGCATGAGGGAGAAAAAAGCAATTTACTTTTGTTCCTCCTCCATGGCACATTTCACAGAGAAAGATCTTATCTGAAAAGAATAACATTGGCTCTCCACTGATTGCGATGCAAACAAAGCAGGAAAAACGATGAATACAAAAATCCTAAACTCTGATTTCCTGAGCCTTCAGTTTGATCAGCCTGCCTGACTGTCTGTCCCCATGGCATTCTTTATCTAACATAAAACTAGATACAAGAGTAAACATCCCGGGGAAACAAACAGTGTACAAGGCATTGTGAAACTATAACTTGCAACTGGGATCTGAAACTTACTGTCAATTCTGTGTAATACATACAAACAAACCCTCTCGTATCACTGTATTTATTGTGTGTATAATCACAATTTAAGTGCATGCTGAGATGCCACCAAGTTTTCAAAGTAAGTGCAAACTCAGACAGGCATTATACAATCCACAGGGGAATAAATTGGATTGTAAACTGATCTCTGTATTGTATTGCACCAACTTCCAAGTAAGGTCCTCATGAGTGTCATATTGTGCAACAGGATCAATAGCCAAAATCCACAAGGCGAGAACACTGATCCATGGTCTTGGAGCTGAACATTCTAGCTGAGCATATATTCCATTTTAGACTCCCAGAACTTTTTCTGGTTTACCTTTTCAGAAAATTACAACCACACTTCAAAGACTGGTGGTCGGTGAGATCAATGCGCAATGAGAGTTTTGGAGGACAGACTGCAATGTATGACGACACCGTACTGCAGAAATTACTCTGTTCAAATCAACTCTGACAAGCTAATCTCACAAACTATGAATAATCTGTATGTGGCCACATTGACAAGCTTATTTAGCCACATTGACAAGCTTATCCACTTCTGCCCCCCCCCACACACACAGTGTGTGTCCAGCAGAGGGCAGTGTGTTATCTGGTGGCTGGTACTGCCACAGCAAGTTTTTGGGATGATAAATGGCTGCAGCCTGCTGGCCAGAGAGGTCAGCCAGCTTTATTATGTGTCTCATTATAAACATAACCATACTGTGCCCTTTCAATGGAGCCAGAGAAAGGGAGCATTAGAAAACTATAGTCGAAGAGTCAGCTACCTGCTTCTTTTTCTGCTGCTTCTGCTGCTGCTTCGAGATGCATGCCTGAGGGACAAAGACTGAACTAAATAGGGTTCTAGCTAAGAATAAGTCCCACAATGCCAAGTGTACAGTAGTTACTGTGAGAGAGTGCTGCGTTAAGAGAGTGGATATTAAGGACTTCCCTGGATCGTCAGGCTGTTTACTGTAGACCTGGGTGTCACAGTAACTGATGTGCTGTTTTGTGCCGTTCCCTCTGACCTAACAGCAGTCAGGAATAAACAGAAGCATCCGTACACACATGTAGAGATACACACGAACTCACTGTTGGGCTTCGTGACATTCCTCTCCAGAGGAGAGCTGTTGTGACAAAGGGCTCCAGGAATGAAAGTATGACAGAAAAAGATAGAATACCAAGATGTCAGCTACCCAACACAGAGGGCCTGTGCAGCAGCTGTGTGCATTCCTTATACCTAACACCTTTATTAATGGGCCTATGCAACCACAGGAAGGAAGGCAACTTTGCTATGGTGACTCCTTTCAGGCGCAGCAACGATTTGGTTAGCAGTGACAACAATGATACATCAAAAGAACAGAATCAATTTCAACACAAAGCCTCCACGTGGAGTGGGCTGCGGTGCCGCAGTGGGCCTGTTTGTGTGTGTGTGTTGGGGAGAAATTAATCGTTTGGGACCATAGAAGTAGAAGCAGATGAAATGTAGCTAGGCAGGAACGCGTGCTAATCGGTGGAGGATTCTCAATTCCTATAGGTCAGAAGTAAGGGCTTGTACTCTGTGGTGGGCTGGAAGTTGCCTGAGGCCCAGATCCAGCGGGACAGTAACCCAGACAGAGTGCTTCCATCTGGGGCAGCTCTGGGAGGTACAGCCCCCCCACTGTGGAAGCGGGGAACACAATCAGGGAGCCAGCATGGGGGCCAAGACCTAGAGCTTTACAGGACGGAAGTGGGCAGTTGAAACACACACAGGCACACACACACACCACCGCAGGACACAGAGAGGGAGAAAAGGAGGAAATATTAGATTACGACGGATAAAAGACAGTGTGAAATATTACCAGATACTGATCACTCTTTAATGAAGAGGATGGGACTGGAACTCATAAATAGAAGCTTTTGAAGGCTAGATCCTCTATGCGATGTGCGCATGAATGAACATACATTGCATGTGTGTGTGTTTATATGCATGCAAGCGTATAGGGGTAGTTACTTTGTGCTCCCCAAAGAAGAGAGCGTAGCTGCGGGGTACAGGATTTGACACTGCGGGGCAAGGCTGTTATTTCCGGTTTTGACTAGAGGGAGTACGCCATTAATTTACAATTTACATTTTAGATATCAACCTGACACCTGGGAGGAAATAATGGTTGTGACTAGAGGGAGTACAACTACGACCGGAAGTGACTTTTCGTAGCTGGTTAGGAGAATTTAAGCAGCAAGTTAGGATCATTAACGTGACAGATTAGGAGACAAAGGTTAAGGTTAGGAAAAGTTAGGTTTAGCTAAAATGCTCTGTTAACCAGCTACGAAAAGTCACTTCGGGTCGTAGCTGTACTCTCTCTAGTCACAACCGTCATTTCCTCCCAGGAGTCAGGCTGATGCCTAAAATGTAAATTAAGGGCATTTTGGCATCATTCACGCTGCTGTCTTTCACACCCCAGCCAGGGGACGGGGACATTGAATTACATAGTGCTCTCCAAGCCAAGGTCACACATGCTGGGAACCATATTATGTGGTTCCCATATTATACTGTAAAGCTCTCTAAAGTACAAAAGGCGCCGGCCCAGAGGCATTTAAATTAGGGGGTATAACCCACCACGACCAAACAGCTTCGGGACAAAGAACATCCACATAGGCATCATTCATATACAATGGTGTAAAGAGGTCTGAATGAGAACGTCACCAAAGAAATAGATTCTGGATTCATCCACAGCACTGGATTCAAAGCGAGCAAGGAATACTGCAGATCGTGACTTCACTACATAAACATATAAACACACTTAAATGGATGGCTTGTGAGATTAATGGCAGTACAATTGTTGAATAGTATAGTTATAAGTTCATCGTTGAGTACAGAGGAGGCTGGTGGGGTAAGCTAAATGAGGACTGGCTCAATGTAATGGCTGGAATGGAATACATAGAAGGATATCAAATATATGGAAATCAAATGTGTAACTCCGTTCCATTGATTCCATTGAAGCCATTTACAATGAGCCCATCCTCCTATAGCTCCCCCCGCCAGCCGCCTCTGGTTGAGCAACACCCAATATCACTACATTTCCGCACTGTCAGAGTGTTTGCTGTGATCTCCCTCCACAAATACTGAGTCATAATAGCAATGCTGTTCAGTGAAAGGACTATGCTATACACTCCTTGTTGTTTTAAGCATGTCATCCAGTATATATACAGTACCAGTCAAAAGTTTGGACACATCTACTCATTCAAGGGTTTTTGTTTTTTGACTTTGTTCTACATTGTCGAATAATAGTGAAGACATCAAAACTATGAAATAACACATGTAGCAACCAAAAAAGTCTTAAACAAATCAAAATATGTTTTAAATTTGAGGTTCTTCAAAGTAGAAAACACAGATTAGGGGTGTGTCTAGTATAGGCTTGGCTGCCTGAGGCGGTTCTCAATCAGAGTCAGGTGATTCTTGTTGTCTCTGATGGGGAACCGTATTTAGGTAGCCTGGGTTTCACTGTGTATTTCGTGGGTGATTGTTCCTGTCTCTGTGTAGTTTCACCAGATAGGCTGTAATTAGATTTCACGTTCCGTTTGTTGTTTTGTATTTTGTATAGTTATTTCATGTGTCACTTTTTTCATTAAAGTCATGAGTAACCACCACACTGCATTTCGGTCCGACTCTCTTTCTACAAACGAAGAACGCCGTTACAGAATCACCCACCACATTCAGACCAAGCAGCGTGTTAAAACCTCTTCCTCCTACCCCCTAATTTTTCGAACATTCTGTTAAAAATCACGCAACATTTCAGCGCCCTGCTACTCATGCCAGGAATATAGTATATGCATATGATTAGTATGTGTGGATAGAAAACACTCAGACATTTATAAAACTGGTTAAATCACGGCTGTGACTATAACATAACGTGCGTTTCATCGAAAAGTGCAGGAAAATCTGATCACTGAAAAATATATCCATCCGCCGCTTCAACCCATTGTTATGGGCGAAAGACATTAAATAGGGCTGAGGTTGCAGTACCTACAGCTTCCACACGATGTCAACAGTCTTGTCATTTGCCAATTCTTTGTTTCTTGGTCAAACGAACAAGAGACAGGCTTTTTCTTCAGGTCTCCGACCGGATATTTTGGTTGAGAAATACACGGACAGTATTTCAAGACGGACCCCTATAGAAAACACTTAGTCTCGTGATTAATTTGATCGCTTATTAACGTTTACTAATACCTAAAGTTGCATTACAAAAGTATTTCGAAGTGTTTTGTGAAAGTTTATCGTCGACTTTTTGAATTTAAAAAAATGACGTTACGTTATGAAACGCTATTTTTTTCTGTTTATCACACAGTCTTCATAGATCGATATCTAGGCTATATATGGACCGATTTAATCGAAAAATAGACCCAATAGTGATTATGGGACATCTAGGAGTGCCAACAAAGAAGATGGTCAAAGGTAATGAATGTTTTATATTTTATTTGTGCGGTTTGTGTAGCGCCGACTATGCTAATTATTTTGTTTACGTCCCCTGCGGGTCTTTTGGGGTGTTACATGCTATCAGATAATAGCTTCTCATGCTTTCGCCGAAAAGCATTTTAAAAATCTGACTTATTGCCTGGATTCACAACGAGTGTAGCTTTAATGCAATACCCTGCATGTGTATTTTAATGAACGTTTTTAACTAATGAACGAGTTTTAACTAATACTATTAGCATTTAGCATAGCGCATTTGCATTTCCAGAGCTCTAGATGGGACACCTGCGTGCCAGGTAGGAGCAAGAGGTTAACAGGCAGCAGCGAAGGGAGGACGTTATGGACAGCAAAAGCTTGGAGTATACGACGTGGGAAGAAATAGACAGGTGGGCGGTCGACCCAGAGAGAGATCCGGAGCCCGCCTGGGATTCGCTGGAGCAGTGTGAAGAGGGCTATAGGAGAATGGAGTCGAAAAGAAAGACATGGCGGCGCAGAGCGAAACCCGAAAGTCACCCCCAAATATTTATTGGGGGAGGGCTCAGGGAGAGAGTAGCAGAGTCAGGAATCAGACCTGAGCCTACTCTCCCTGTTAATTGTGAGGTGCAGCGATATAAGGACTTCTGGACTTGGGAGATGATATTAGACGGAAAAGGACCCTGGGCTCAGCCTGGAGAATATCGCCGTCCCAAGGAAGAAATAGAGGCGGCTAAAGCGGAGAGGCGCTGGTATGAGGAGGCAGCACGGCGACGCGGTTGGAAGCCCGAAAAGCAGCCCCAAAAAAATATTGGGGGCTTAAAGGGAGTATGGCTATGCCAGGTAGGAGACCTGCGCAAACTCCCTGTGCTTACCGGGGGGCTAGAGAGACCGGGCAGACACTGTGTTATGCTATGGAGCGCACAGTGTTTCCAGTGCGGGTGCATAGCCCGGTGCTGTACCAGCCCTTCGTATTGGCCGGGCTAGAGTGGGCATCGAGCCAGGTAAAGTTGGGCAGGCTCAAGAGCTCCAGTGCGTCTGCACGGTCCGGTCTATCCAGAGCCACCTCCACACACCAGTCCTCCGGTAGCAGCTCCCCACACCAGGTTTCCTGTGCGTGTCCTCGCTCCAGTATCACCAGTGCCAGCACCACGCATCAGGCCTACAGTGCGCCTCGCCTCTCCTGTGCTGTCGGAGTCTCCCGCCTCTCCAGCACTATCGGAGCCTTTCTCCTCTCCTGCGCTACCGGAGTCTCCTGTCTGTTCAGCGCTATCAGAACCTTCCTTCCCTCCTGCGCTGTCGGAGTCTCCCGCCTGTTCAGCGCTATCAGAGCCTTCCTCCTCTACAGCGCTGCCGGAGCCTCATGCCTGTTCGCAGCAGCCTGAGCTGCCAGTCTGCAGGGAGCTGTCAGTCTGCAAGGTGCTGTCAGTCTGCATGAAGCAACCAGAGCTGTCAGTCTGCAAAGAGCTGCCATTCTGCAAGGAGCTGTCAGTCTGCAAGGAGCTGTCAGTCTGCAAGGAGCTGCCAGTCTGCAGGGTGCTGTCAGCCTGCATGGAGCAGTCAGAGCTGTCAGTCTGCATGAAGCAGCCAGAGCTGTAAGTCTGCAAAGAGCTGCCAGTCTGCAAGGAGCTGTCAGTCTGCAAGGAGCTGTCAGTCTGCAAGGAGCTGCCAGTCTGCAGGGTGCTGTCAGCCTGCATGGAGCAGTCAGAGCTGTCAGTCTGCAAGGAGCTGTCAGCCAGCATAGAGCAGCTAGATCCGCCAGTCAGCCATGATCTTCTAGATCTGCCAGTTAACCAGATTCTTCCAGATCTGCCAGTCAACCAGATTCTTCCAGATCTGCCAGTCAACCAGTCTCTTCCAGATCTGCCAGTCAACCAGTCTCTTCCAGATCTGCCAGTCAACCAGTCTCTTCCAGATCTGCCAGTCAACCAGGATCTACCGGAGCCTACTACCTGCCTGAGCTTCATCTCAGTACTGGGCTTCCTCTCAGTACTGGGCTTCCTCTCAGTACTGGGCTTCCTCTCAGTACTGGGCTTCCCCTCAGTTCCGGGCTGCCCCTCAGTCCCGGGCTGTCCCTCAGTTCCGGGCTGCCCCTCAGTCCCGAGCTGTCTCTCAGTCCCGAGCTGCCCCTCAGTCACGAGCTGCCCCTCAGTCACGAGCTGCTCCTCAGTTCAGTGGGGTTCTGGGTGAGGACTATTAGGCCATGGTCGGCGGCGAGGGTGGATTATCCCAGGACGCGAAGGGGAGTAACCACCACGCTGCATTTCGGTCTGACTCTCTTTCTACAAACGAAGAACGCCGTTACACAGACACATCTTAACATCAACTGTTCAGAGGAGACTGCGTGAATCAGGCCTTCATGTTCAAAGTGCTGCAAAGGAAACCACTACTAAAGGACACCAATAATAAGAGTCTTGCTTGGGCCAAGAAACATGAGCAATGAACATTAGACATGTGTCCTTTGGTCGGATGAGTCTAAATTTGAGATTTTTGGTTCCAATCGCCATGTCTTTGTGAGACGCAGAGTAGGTGAACGGATGATCTCCGCATGTGTGGTTCCCACCGTGAAGCATGGAGGAGGAGATGGGGTGATTTGCTGGTGGCACAATTCAAAGCACACTTATCCAGCATGGCTACTACAGCATTCTGCAGTGATACGCCATCCCATCTGGTTTGTACTTAGTGGGGCAATCGTTTGTTTTTCTTCAGGACAATGATCCAACACACCTCCAGGCTGTATAAGGGCTATTTAACTAAGAAGGAGAGTGATGGAGTACTGCATCAGATGACCTGGCCTCCACAATCACCCAACCTCAACCCTAAGTGAGATGGTTTGGGTTGAGTTGGACCACAGAGTGAAAGAAAAGCAGCCACCAAGTGCTCAGCATATGTGGGAACTCCTTCAAGACTGTTGGAAAAGCATTCCAGATGAAGCTGGTTGAGGGAATGCCAAGAGTGTGCAAAGCTGCCATAAAGGCAAAGGGTGGCTACTTTTGAAGAATCTAAAATCTAAAATATATAAAACACTTTTATGGTTACTACATGATTCCATATGTGTTATTTCATGGTTTGTGTCTTCACTATTATTCTACAATATAGAAAATAGTAAAAAATAATAAATATGTGCAATATTGACATATTGTAGTATGTACATGTAATATTGTATGGGTTTTCACCCTGGCTGAAGATGAAGCCTGACTATTTTTTATTTTTTATTTTTTTTATTTCACCTTTATTTAACCAGGTAGGCTAGTTGAGAACAAGTTCTCATTTGCAACTGCGACCTGGCCAAGATAAAGCATAGCAGTGTGAACAGACAACACAGAGTTACACATGGAATAAACAATTAACAAGTCAATAACACAGTAGAAAAAAATGGGCAGTCTATATACAATGTGTGCAAAAGGCATGAGGAGGTAGGCGAATAATACAGTTTTGCAGATTAACACTGGAGTGATAAATGATCAGATGGTCATGTACAGGTAGAGATATTGGTGTGCAAAAGAGCAGAAAAATAAATAAATAAAAACAGTATAAAAAACAGTATGGGAATGAGGTAGGTGAAAATGGGTGGGCTATTTTCCTATAGACTATGTACAGCTGCAGCGATCGGTTAGCTGCTCGGATAGCTGATGTTTGAAGTTGGTGAGGGAGATAAAAGTCTCCAACTTCAGCGATTTTTGCAATTCGTTCCAGTCACAGGCAGCAGAGTACTGGAACGAAAGGCGGCCAAATGATGTGTTGGCTTTAGGGATGATCAGTGAGATACACCTGCTGGAGCGCGTGCTACGGATGGGTGTTGCCATCGTGACCAGTGAACTGAGATAAGGCGGAGCTTTACCTAGCATGGACTTGTAGATGACCTGGAGCCAGTGGGTCTGGCGACGAATATGTAGTGAGGGCCAGCCGACTAGAGCATACAAGTCGCAGTGGTGGGTGGTATAAGGTGCTTTAGTGACAAAACGGATGGCACTGTGATAGACTGCATGTCATGCAGGTGAAAGAGGACCCAAAAGCGACTTGGCGAAAACAGAGTCTTTAATTCAGTAAAGTAAATACAATCAAAAAACACAACTTTCACTCGAAATGACGAGGACAAACTGGAGACTCGATCTTGAACAGCAGGTGAACAGCAGGTTGCCTCGGGAAGGCACTTGAACCAAACAGACTCAGACACCTGCTCACCACGCAGCATCTGAGGACAACACGACACGACAGGGCGATACACAAACACAGCACGATGAATTCTAGACAAGGAACCGACAGGGCAGAAACGAATAACAAGGAGAGAAATAGGGACTCTAATCAGGGAAAAGGATCGGGAACAGGTGTGGGAAGACTAAATGATTGATTAGGGGAATAGGAACAGCTGGGAGCAGGAACGGAACGATAGAGAGAAGAGAGAGCGGGAGAGTGAGAGAGGAAGGGGAGAGAGAGGGATAGAAAGAGGGAAAGAACCTAATAAGACCAGCAGAGGGAAACGAATAGAAGGAGAAGAACAGGGACAAGGCATGATAATCAATGACAAAACATGACAGTACCCCCCACTCACCGAGCGCCTCCTGGCGCACTCGAGGAGGAATCCTGGCGGCAACGGAGGAAATCATCAATGAGTGAACGGTCCAGCACGTCCCGAGACGGAACCCAACTCCTCTCCTCAGGACCGTAACCCTCCCAATCCACTAAGTATTGGTGACCCCGTCCCCGAGAACGCATGTCCATGATCTTATGTACCTTGTAAATAGGTGCGCTCTCGACAAGGACGGGAGGGGGAGGGAAGACGAACGGGAGTGCGAAGAAAGGGCTTGACACAGGAGACATGGAAGACAGGATGGACGCGACGAAGATGTCGTGGAAGAAGCAGTCGCACAGCGACAGGATTGACGACCTGGGAGACACGGAACGGACCAATGAACCGCGGAGTCAACTTACGAGAAGCTGTCGTAAGAGGAAGGTTGCGAGTGGAAAGCCACACTCTCTGGCCGCAACAATACCTTGGACTCTTAATCCTGCGTTTATTGGCGGCTCTCACAGTCTGTGCCCTGTAACGGCAAAGTGCAGACCTCACCCTCCTCCAGGTGCGCTCACAACGTTGGACAAACGCTTGAGCGGAGGGAACGCTGGACTCGGCAAGCTGGGATGAGAACAGAGGAGGCTGGTAACCCAGACTACTCTGAAACGGAGATAACCCGGTAGCAGACGAAGGAAGCGAATTGTGAGCGTATTCTGCCCAGGGGAGCTGTTCTGCCCAAGACGCAGGGTTTCTGAAAGAAAGGCTGCGTAGTATGCGACCAATCGTCTGATTGGCCCTCTCTGCTTGACCGTTAGACTGGGGATGAAACCCGGAAGAGAGACTGACGGACGCACCAATCAAACGACAGAACTCCCTCCAAAACTGTGACGTGAATTGCGGGCCTCTGTCTGAAACGGCGTCTAACGGGAGGCCATGAATTCTGAATACATTCTCGATAATGATTTGTGCCGTCTCCTTAGCGGAAGGAAGTTTAGCGAGGGGAATGAAATGTGCCGCCTTAGAGAACCTATCGACAACCGTAAGAATCACAGTCTTCCCCGCAGACAAAGGCAGACCGGTAATGAAGTCTAGGGCGATGTGAGACCATGGTCGAGAAGGAATGGGGAGCGGTCTGAGACGACCGGCAGGAGGAGAGTTACCCGACTTAGTCTGCGCGCAGTCCGAACAAGCAGCCACGAAACGGCGCGTGTCACGCTCCTGAGTCGGCCACCAAAAGCGCTGGCGAATAGACGCAAGAGTGCCTCGAACACCGGGATGACCAGCTAACTTGGCAGAGTGAGCCCACTGAAGAACAGCCAGACGAGTGGAAACAGGAACGAAAAGGAGGTTACTAGGACAAGCGCGCGGCGACGCAGTGTGCGTGAGTGCTTGCTTAACCTGTCTTTCAATTCCCCAGACTGTTAACCCGACAACACGCCCATAAGGAAGAATCCCCTCGGGATCAGTAGAAGCCACAGAAGAACTAAACAGACGGGATAAGGCATCAGGCTTGGTGTTCTTGCTACCCGGACGGTAAGAAATCACAAACTCGAAACGAGCGAAAAACAACGCCCAACGAGCTTGACGGGCATTAAGTCGTTTGGCAGAACGGATGTACTCAAGGTTCTTATGGTCTGTCCAAACGACAAAAGGAACGGTCGCCCCCTCCAACCACTGTCGCCATTCGCCTAGGGCTAAGCGGATGGCGAGCAGTTCACGGTTACCCACATCATAGTTGCGCTCAGATGGCGACAGGCGATGAGAAAAATAAGCGCAAGGATGAACCTTATCGTCAGACTGGAAGCGCTGGGATAGAATGGCTCCCACGCCTACCTCTGAAGCGTCAACCTCGACAATGAATTGTCTAGTGACGTCAGGAGTAACGAGGATAGGAGCGGACGTAAAACGTTCTTTTAGAAGATCAAAAGCTCCTGGGCGGAACCGGACCACTTAAAACACGTCTTGACAGAAGTAAGAGCTGTGAGAGGGGCAGCAACTTGACCGAAATTACGAATGAAATGCCGATAGAAATTAGCGAAACCTAAAAAGCGCTGCAACTCGACACGTGACCTTGGAACGGGCCAATCACTGACAGCTTGGACCTTAGCGGAATCCATCTGAATGCCTTCAGCGGAAATAACGGAACCGAGAAAAGTAACGGAGGAGACATGAAAAGAGCACTTCTCAGCCTTTACGTAGAGACAATTCTCTAAAAGGCGCTGTAGAACACGTCGAACGTGCTGAACATGAATCTCGAGTGACGGAGAAAAAATCAGGATATCGTCAAGATAGACAAAAACAAAGATGTTCAGCATGTCTCTCAGAACATCATTAACTAATGCCTGAAAAACAGCTGGCGCATTGGCGAGACCAAACGGCAGAACCCGGTACTCAAAATGCCCTAACGGAGTGTTAAACGCCGTTTTCCACTCGTCCCCCTCTCTGATGCGCACGAGATGGTAAGCGTTACGAAGGTCCAACTTAGTAAAGCACCTGGCTCCCTGCAGAATCTCGAAGGCTGATGACATAAGGGGAAGCGGATAACGATTCTTAACCGTTATGTCATTCAGCCCTCGATAATCCACGCAGGGGCGCAGAGTACCGTCCTTCTTCTTAACAAAAAAGAACCCCGCCCCGGCCAGAGAGGAAGAAGGCACTATGGTACCGGCGTCAAGAGACACAGACAAATAATCCTCGAGAGCCTTACGTTCGGGAGCCGACAGAGAGTATAGTCTACCCCGAGGAGGAGTGGTCCCCGGAAGGAGATCAATACTACAATCATACGACCGGTGAGGAGGAAGGGAGTTGGCTCGGGACCGACTGAAGACCGTGCGCAGATCATGATATTCCTCCGGCACTCCTGTCAAATCACCAGGTTCCTCCTGAGAAGTAGGGACAGAAGAAACGGGAGGGATGGCAGACATTAAACACTTCACATGACAAGAAACGTTCCAGGATAGGATAGAATTACTAGACCAATTAATAGAAGGATTATGACATACTAGCCAGGGATGACCCAAAACAACAGGTGTAAACGGTGAACGAAAAATCAAAAAGAAATAGTCTCACTGTGGTTACCAGATACTGTGAGGGTTAAAGGTAGTGTCTCAAATCTGATACTGGGAAGATGACTACCATCTAAGGCGAACATGGGCGTAGGCTTCTCTAACTCTCTGAAAGGAATGTCATGTTTCGAACCCATGCTTCGTCCATGAAACAACCCTCAGCCCCAGAGTCTATCAAGGCACTACATGTAGCACCGAACCGGTCCAGCGTAGATGGACCGACAAAGTAGTACAGGATTTTGATGGAGAGACTTGAGTAGTTGCGCTCACCTGTAGCCCTCCGCTTACTGATGAGCTCTGGCTTTTACTGGACATGAATTAACAAAATGTCCAGCAACTCCGCAATAGAGGCACAGGCGGTTGGTGATCCTCCGTTCCCTCTCCTTAGTCGAGATGCGAATCCCTCCCAGCTGCATGGGCTCAGTCTCTGAGCCAGAGGAGGGAGATGGTTGCGATGCGGAGCAGGGAAACACCGTTGATGCGAGCTCTCTTCCACGAGCCCGGTGACGAAGATCTACCCGTCGTTCTATGCGGATGGCGAGAGCAATCAAAGAGTCCACATCTGAAGGAACCTCCCGGGAGAGAATCTCATCCTTAACCACTGCGTGGAGTCCCTCCAGAAAACGAGCGAGCAGCGCCGGCTCGTTCCACTCACTAGAGGCAGCAAGAGTGCGAAACTCAATAGAATAATCCGTTATGGACCGTTCACCTTGGCATAGGGAAGCCAGGGCCCTAGAAGCCTCCCTACCAAAAACTGAACGGTCAAAAACCCGAATCATCTCCTCTTTAAAGTTCTGGTACTTGTTAGAGCAATCAGCCCTTGCCTCCCAGATAGCTGTGCCCCATTCTCGAGCCCGGCCAGTAAGGAGTGAAATGACGTAAGCAACCCGAGCTCTCTCTAGAGTATGTGTTGGGTTGGAGAGAGAACACAATCTCACACTGCGTGAGAAAGGAGCGGCACTCAGTGGGCTGCCCGGAGTAGCAAGGTGGGTTATTAACCCTAGGTTCTGGAGGCTCGGCAGGCCAGGAAGTAACAGGTGGCACGAGACGAAGACTCTGGAACTGTCCAGAGAGGTCGGAAACCTGAGCGGCCAGGTTCTCCACGGCATGGCGAGCAGCAGACAATTCCTGCTCGTGTCTGCCGAGCATGGCTCCTTGGATCTCGACGGCAGTGTAACGAGCGTCTGAAGTCGCTGGGTCCATTCCTTGGTCGGTTCCTTCTGTCATGCAGGTGAAAGAGGACCCAAAAGCGACTTGGCGAAAACAGAGTCTTTAATCCAGTAAAGTAAATACAATCAAAAAACACAACTTTCACTCGAAATGACGAGGACAAACTGGAGACTCGATCTTGAACAGCAGGTGAACAGCAGGTTGCCTCGGGAAGGCACTTGAACCAAACAGACTCAGACACCTGCTCACCACGCAGCATCTGAGGACAACACGACACGACAGGGCGATACACAAACACAGCACGATGAATTCTAGACAAGGAACCGACAGGGCAGAAACGAATAACAAGGAGAGAAATAGGGACTCTAATCAGGGAAAAGGATCGGGAACAGGTGTGGGAAGACTAAATGATTGATTAGGGGAATAGGAACAGCTGGGAGCAGGAACGGAACGATAGAGAGAAGAGAGAGCGGGAGAGTGAGAGAGGAAGGGGGAGAGAGAGGGATAGAAAGAGGGAAAGAACCTAATAAGACCAGCAGAGGGAAACGAATAGAAGGAGAAGAACAGGGACAAGGCATGATAATCAATGACAAAACATGACACTGCATCCAGTTTGCTGAGTAGAGTGTTGGAAGTCATTTTGTAGATGACATCGCCGAAGTCGAGGTATCGGTAGGATAGTCAGTTTTACTAGGGTAAGCTTGGCAGCGTGAGTGAAGGAGGCTTTGTTGCGGAATAGAAAGCCGACTCTTGATTTGATTTTCGATTGGAGATGTTTGATGTGGGTCTGGAAGGAGAGTTTGCAGTCTAGCCAGACACCTAGGTACTTATAGATGTCCACATATTCAAGGTCGGAACTATCCAAGGTGGTGATGCTAGTCGGGCATGCGGGTGCAGGCAGCGATCGGTTGAAAAGCATGCATTTGGTTTTACTCGCGTTTAAGAGCAGTTGGAGGCCACGGAAGGAGTGCTGTATGGCATTGAAGCTCGTTTGGAGGTTAGATAGCACAGTGTCCAATGACGGGCCGAAAGTATATAGAATGGTGTCGTCTGCGTAGAGGTGGATCAGGGAATCGCCCGCAGCAAGAGCAACATCATTGATATACACAGAGAAAAGAGTCGGCCCGAGAATTGAACCCTGTGGCACCCCCATAGAGACTGCCAGAGGACCGGACAGCATGCCCTCCGATTTGACACAATGAACTCTGTCTGCAAAGTAATTAATATAATAATAATAATATAATATATATGCCATTTAGCAGACGCTTTTATCCAAAGCGACTTACAGTCATGTGTGCATACATTCTACGTATGGGTGGTCCCGGGGATCGAACCCACTACCCTGGCGTTACAAGCGCCATGCTCTACCAACTGAGCTACAGAAGTGAACCAGGCAAGGCAGTCATCCGAAAAACCGAGGCTGTTGACTCTGCCGATAAGAATATGGTGATTGACAGAGTCAAAAGCCTTGGCGAGGTCGATGAAGACGGCTGCACAGTACTGTCTTTTATCGATGGCGGTTATGATATCGTTTAGTACCTTGAGTGTGGCTGAGGTGCACCCGTGACCGGCTCGGAAACCAGATTGCACAGCGGAGAAGGTACGGTGGGATTCGAGTTGGTCAGTGACCTGTTTGTTGACTTGGCTTTCGAAGACCTTAGATAGGCAGGGCAGGATGGATATAGGTCTGTAACAGTTTGGGTCCAGGGTGTCTCCCCCTTTGAAGAGGGGGATGACTGCGGCAGCTTTCCAATCCTTGGGGATCTCAGATGATATGAAAGAGAGATTGAACAGGCTGGTAATAGGGGTTGCGACAATGGCGGCAGATAGTTTCAGAAATAGCGTCAGTGTCAGTTAGAGTCAGTGTTTACCCAGAGCAAGATCCTAAAAAAGCTCACTCATTAATACTTCAACTCTAAATGTACTCTGACACTGAGCTTGAATTCTCTGTAGTTTCCAGCCACAGGACGACGCGATACATTAGTGATATTAGAACCAGTTAGTGTGCAAATGTTACCAGACATTACCAGAATATGGACACCAAAGCATGTAGGAAGCCAACCCACCTCAGGCTATTGGTTGAGAGTGTGATGGGAGTGCCAATGAGTTATTGACTATGGAGGGTCTGAAGAGGGTTCAAAATGGCATCAACCAACCCCAGAATAACAACGATCCAATCCGGTTCTGTCTCCGGTGCTTGATGGTGTCTCGGCTCTGAGCAACTGTGATATTCCAGTTAGACTCCTGCAATGTTCCCTTTAAGCTGCGTTCGTGCATGGGCATGCAGCTCCCTGGGACTGCCACACAGAAGAAATATCAGCACCCGCAGAGAAGCACAACTCAACTTTCTAGAGTTGTTTCCCTTAGTTAACACTATCAACGTTTCCCTTCGCTGTGGGAATTGTGATCGAATCAATGCAATATTAGCCACTTTCAATGCAACATAGCGAAACAAAACTAACTATGCAAGACTTATTAGTATGCAATACTAACTATGCAAGAGATTTTGTTGTAGGCAGAATGCATCGGAGTAGGATTCTAGTTCATTGACATGCACGACTCAGCCTGTACTCGGCACAGATCGGTGTGGCATAACCAATCAATGCTGCAGTTGGCCTATATGCAATTAGACCATTGCCATACTGTACTGTATATGGATCTATGCCATTCACTTTGAACTGGACTGTGTTTACAGCATGAGTGGTCATGAGTAGATCACTTGTTTTGAAATCAAAGCAGAGCTGCATGTAGCCACGTGTTCATATCCTTTGCTAGTTACTGAGTTCTTAGCCTACATTTACATTTAAGTCATTTAGCAGACGCTCTTATCCAGAGCGACTTACAAATTGGTGCATTCACCTTATGACATCCAGTGGAACAACCACTTTACAATAGTGCATCTAAATATTTTAAGGGGGGTGAGAAGGATTACTTTATCCTATCCTAGGTATTCCTTAAAGAGGTGGGGTTTCAGGTGTCTCCGGAAGGTGGTGATTGACTCCGCTGTCCTGGTGTCGTGAGGGAGTTTGTTCCACCATTGGGGAGCCAGAGCAGCGAACAGTTTTGACTGGGTTGAGCGGGTACTGTACTTCCTCAGTGGTAGGGAGGCGAGCAGGCCAGAGGTGGATGAACGCAGTGCCCTTATTTGGGTGTAGGGCCTAGTTATAGATCATTTGTAGTCAGCAATGGGGGAGTGATTGCTTCCTACAAGAGCACAACATGTGTACATTTCTAGACATCTTTGAAAAGTGACTCTGGTAAAGATATTTTTTTTTGTCTTAAAGGGGCAGTGTTTAATTTTGAGACCTGCTTGAATAAGCTAAGTAGCCAATAGGCGAAGGGTAGCATAATTTGTCTGATTCTCTGTAATAATGGTTTTGTGAACTGGTTTATTGGATCAAACAACACAACATTGTTAGTCACTTCCTTGTCTGAAGTACAAGTGGATAAACAGGTTAATGTTAAGCCCTGCATATTTTTTTCAAAAGTCTCATAAGCCTACATTGAACACCACACATTGGGTGCTACTGTAGGCTGAATGATAGAACATATATCGCATGTCTGCTGTAGTAATATGTGTATGCAGTAATAAAGTGTCTTAATATCAACACCATCATCCCAGAAACCCTAGACCCACTCTAAATTGCATACCGCCTCAACAGATCCACAGATGATACAATCTCTATTGCACTCCACACTGCCCTTTCCCACCTGAACAAAATGAATACCTATGTGAGAATGCAATTCAGTGACTACAGCTCAGCGTTCAACACCATAGTGCCCTCAAAGCTCATCAATAAGCTAAGGACCCTGGGACTAAACACCTCCCTCTACAACTGGATTCTGGACTTCCTGACAGGCCGCCCCCAGGTGGTAAGGGTAGGTAACAACACATCCGCCACGAAGATCTTCAACATAGGGGTGTGTGCTCAGTCCCCTCCTGTACTCCCTGTTCACGCATGACTGCTCGGTCAGGCACGACTCCAACACCATCATTCAATTTGCCGATGACACAACAGTGGTAGGCCTGATCACCGACAACAATGAGACAGCCTATAAGGAGGAGGACAGAGACCTGGCTGTGTGGTGCCAGGACTTCAACCTCTCCGTCAATGTGATCAAGACAAAGGAGATGATTGTTTACTACAGGAAAAAGAGGACTGAGCACGCCCCCATTCTCATCGACAGGGCTGCAGTGGAGCAGGTTGAGAGCTTCAAGTTCCTTGATGTCCACATCACCAACAAACTAACATGGTCCAAGCACACCAAGACAGTCGTCAAGCGGGCACGACAAAACCTATTCCCCCTCTGGAGACTGAAAAGATTTGGCATGGGTCCTCAGATCCTCAAAAGGTTCTACAGCTGCACCATCAAGAGCATCCTGACTGGTTGCATCACTGCTTGGTATGGCAACTGCTGGGCCTCTGACCGCAAGGCACTACAGAGGGTAGTACGAACGGCCCAGTACATCACTGGGGCCAAGCTTCCTGCCATCCAGGACCTCTATACCAGGCAGTGTCAGAGGAAGGCCCTAAAAATTGTCAAAGACTCCAGCCACCCTAGGCATAGACAGTTCTCTCTGCTACCGCACGGCAAGCGGTACCGGAGCGCCAAGTCTAGGTCCAAGAGGCTTCAAAAAGGCTTCTACCCCCAAGCAATAAGACTCCTGAACATCTAGTCAAATGGCTACCCAGACTATTTGCATTGCCCCCTCCACACCACTGCCACTCTCTGTTGTCATTTATGCATAGTCACTTTAATAACTCTACCTACTACCTCAACGAACCGGTGTCCCCGCACATTAACTCTGTACCGGCACCCCCCTGTATATATTGTTATTTTTTACTGCTGCTGTTTAATTACTTGTTACTTGTATCTCTTATTCTTAACCATACTTTTTTGAAACTGCACTGTTGGTTAGGGGCTCGTAAGTAAGCATTTCACTGTAAGGTTTACACCTGTCGTATTCGGCTCATGTGACTATTAACATTTGATTTGATTTTGATTTGATTTCGTAGGGACTTGGGCCGCCCCGACTCACCAGAGCCGCCAAAACAGCTTCAATGCGCATAGATTCTTCAAGTGTCTCGAACTCTACTGGAGGGATGCAACACCATTCTTCCACTAGGAATTTCATAATTTTGTGTTTTGTTGATGGTGGTGGAAAACGCTGGGTTGAGATCTGGTGCCTGAGACACACACACACACACTTTAAATCCCCTATGCTCCTTTGAGACGCTTCTTTCCAAGTCACTGAGCTCTAGGCTGACCACATTTAAAATACCCAAATGCGGGACAACATTATGATTTTGCAGGACAGTGTAGCCTACATGAATAAAAACACTTGGCAGCACCCCCCCCCAATCAGATTAATGGGAATATACATTTAGATCTTCTTAAATTACTGTTTTGTGAGCAAATTAGAGCAGATGGTGTTAACAAACTATATAGCCTTCCAGTACTGTTTTTTAAATCAAAGCACATTCTGCCTGGTGGCTCACGCTGTTAAGTTTTGGCCACATTATCATTTTTTGGGGACTATTCAGCTAACCATTCTAAAATGTGTTTTTGGTGGTAACAGTAACGTTAAACTATGCTATTATATTTAGTTATGTAGAATACAAATGAATTAATATGTGATCTTCTAAGATATTGATTCAGCTTTTATCTAACTTCACTAAGAAAGCACCATTCTGAGAAGTGGCGGAGCGACGACCAGTGTGCTCTGGCAGCACTACACCCCTGCAGGTCACTGCACCGACTGAGCAATTGAAGCATAGCCAACTTTTTCCCAAAATTTGGTGATACAGAGACCACATGTGGCTGTTTTATGGAAATCGTGGAATATTTGGCCATAGAAACATTTCTGGTTGGTCTCAGGGAATGTAAAACAGTTAGGAAGCAAGACTTTTAAAATGGTTTGGGAATACTATAGCAGAAAATATGTTAAATAGAGCAACTCATGAGCATTGAGTGCCTCAAAAGTTTGACGAAATTACCTTGTCTTTTCGTCTAATATGGCTATTTATTTACTTTTGTATCTTTTCATTAGAAGCACACTTTTTTTGTATGTAGTTATGAGTTTAGCAGGTTTAGCAGGAAATTAGTTTAGCAGGAAATTAGCCAGAAAGGATTTGAGAAATACAGTATGATTGGTTGACGATAGGCCTATGACATTCGCCTCCAATACCTCTCATCTTGCGCTGCACAGAATATCAGATCTCAACAGATCTCAATGTCCGATCTCAACTCAATTGGAGAAATGTTTAACATCACCATTAGGCTTAGGGTATCACATCCACATCCTTATGATATAGAGTACGAGGCAAAAGTTTGGACACACCAACTCATTCAAGGGTTTATTTTTATTTTTCTACTATTTTCTACAGACATCAAACCTATTAAATAACACATATGGAATCATGTAGTAACCAAAAATGTGTTTAACAAATCATTTTAGATTTTAGATTCTTCAAAAGTAGCCACCCTTTGCTTTGATGACAGCTTTGCACACTCTTGGCATTCTCTCAACTAGCTTCACCTGGAATACTTTTCCAACTGCCTTGAAAGAGTTCCCATATATGCTGAGCACTTGGTGGATGCTTTTCCTTCACTCTGCGGTCCAACTCATCCCAAACCTTCGCAATTGGGTTGAGGTCGGGTGATTGTGGAGGCCAGATCATCTGATGCAGTACTCCATCACTCTCCTTCTTGGTCAAATAACCCTGTGTTGGTTCATTGTTGAAAAACAAATTATAGTTCCACTAAGCGCAAATCAGATGGGATGGCATATCCCTGCAGAATGAAGTGGTAGCCATGCTTGTTAAAACTTCTTAAGGCTAGGGGGCACTATTTTCACGTCCGGATGAAAAGTGTGCCCAAAGTAAACTGCCTGCTACTCAGGCCCAGAGGCTAGGATATACATATTATTTGTTGATTTGAAAGATAGGAAAGACTCTGACGTTTCTAAAACTGTTTGAATGATGTCTGTGAGTATAACAGAACTTATTTGGCAGGCGAAACCCCGAGAACAAACCATCCAGGAAACCATCCAGGAAAAAAAAAACATTTTTTACACTCTCTTTTCAATGGGTTTCAATGGGAATCTAGATTTCTAAGGCACTTGCCTGCAGTTCCTATCGCTGCCACTGGATCTCAACAGTCTTTAGAAATTGGTTGATGTTTTTCCATTGAGAAATGAAGATGTAGGGCAGTTCAGAACGAGGCTCAAGTGAAGTGTACTGTTTGTTAGAGGCGAATGACCTGAAAGCTCGCTCCACTTTGTTTTTATCCTCTATTGAACGCAGTTTATTCCGTCTTAAATTTGATCGATTATTTACATTAAAAAATACCTAAAGTTGTATTAGGAAAGTTGTTTGAAATGTCTGAATCAAACGCACCAACTAAATTGACTTTTTGGGGATATAACGACAGAATTACTCAAACAAAAGGACCATTTGTGATGTTTAATGGACATACTGGAGTGCCAACAGAAGAAGATCTTCAAAGGTAACATATATGTTATTTCTGACTTTTGTGTTGTGCCTGGCGGGTTGAATTATGATTTTCATGAGTATGTTTGATGGGGTGCTGTCCTCAGATAATAGCATGGTTTGCTTTCACCGTAAAGCCTTTTTGAAATTGACACTGTGGCTGGATTAACAAGAAGTGAATCTTTAAACCGGTGTATAACACGTGTATGATTTATGAATTATTATTATGAGAATTTGGCGCGCTTCTAATTCACTGGGTGTTGTCAAATCAATCCCATTAACAGGATTGGCGCGCAAAGAGATCACTAAGAAGTTAAGTGTGCCTTAAATTCTAAATAAATCACAGACAGTGTCACCAGCAAAGCACACCAACACCAGCACACCTCCTCCGCGATGCTTCACGGTGGGAAACACACATGCGGATTTCATCTATTCACTTACTCTGTGTCTCATAAAGACACAGTAGTTGGAACCAAAAATCTCATATTTGGACTCATCAGACCAAAAGACAGATTTCCACAGGTCTAATGTCCATATGCTCGTGTTTCTTGGCCCAAGCATGTCTCTTCCTCTTTTTGGTGTCCTTTAGTAGTGTATTTTTTCAGCAATTCGACCATGAAGGCCTGATTCACGCAGTCTCCTCTGAACAGTTGATGTTGAGATGTGTGTGTAACTTGAACTCTGTGAAGCATTTATTTGGGCTGCAATTTATAAGGCTGGTAACTCTAATGAACTTGTCCTCTGTAGCAGAGGTAACTTTGGGTCTTCCTTAAATGTAGCTGTCCTCATGAGAGCCAGTTTCATCATAGCACTTGATGGTTTTTGCAACAACACTTGAAGAAATTTTCAAGGTTCTCGAAATTTTCCAGATTGACTGACCTCCATGTCTTAACATTTACATTTACATTTAAGTCATTTAGCAGACGCTCTTATCCAGAGCGACTTACAAATTGGTGCATTCACCTTATGACATCCAGTGGAACAACCACTTTACAATAGTGCATCTAAATATTTTAAGGGGGGTGAGAAGGATTACTTTATCCTATCCTAGGTATTCCTTAAAGAGGTGGGGTTTCAGGTGTCTCCGGAAGGTGGTGATTGACTCCGCTGTCCTGGCGTCGTGAGGGAGTTTGTTCCACCATTGGGGAGCCAGAGCAGCGAACAGTTTTGACTGAGCTGAGCGGGAACTGTACTTCCTCAGTGGTAGGGAGGCGAGCAGGCCAGAGGTGGATGAACGCAGTGCCCTTATTTGGGTGTAGGGCCTGATCAGAGCCTGGAGGTACTGAGGTGCCGTTCCCCTCACAGCTCCGTAGGCAAGCACCATGGTCTTGTAGCGGATGCGAGCTTCAACTGGAAGCCAGTGGAGAGAGCGGAGGAGCGGGGTGACGTGAGAGAACTTGGGAAGGTTGAACACTAGACGGGCTGCGGCGTTCTGGATGAGTTGTAGGGGTTTAATGGCACAGGCAGGGAGCCCAGCCAACAGCGAGTTGCAGTAATCCAGACGGGAGATGACAAGTGCCTGGATTAGGACCTGCGCCGCTTCCTGTGTGAGGCAGGGTCGTACTCTGCGGATGTTGTAGAGCATGAACCTACAGGAACGGGCCACCGCCTTAAGGTAATGATGGACTGTCATTTCTCTTTGCTTATTTGAGTGTTCTTGCCATAACATGGACATTTTTATTTTTATTTTATTATTTTACCTTTATTTAACCAGACAAGTCAGTTAAGAACATATTCTTATTTTCAACTGCCTGTTCAGAGGCAGAACGACAGAACAGTACCTTGTCAGCTCGGGGGTTTGAACTCGCAACCTTCCGGTTACTAGTCCAACGCTCTAACCACTAGGCTACGCTGCCGGACATGGACATGGTATTTTCCCAAGTAGTGCTATCTTCAGTATACTACCCCTACCTTGTCACAGCACAACTGATTGGCTCAGACGCATTAAGAAGGAAAGACATTTCAGAAATTAACTTTTAACAAGGCACACCTGTTAATTAAAATGGATTCCAGGTGACTAACTCATGAAGCTGGTTGAGAGAATGCCAAGAGTGTGCAAAGCTGTCATCAATGCAAAGGGTGGCTACTTTGAAGAATCTCAAAAATGAAATATGTTTTGATTTAATTAACACTTTCTTGGTTACTACATGATTCCATATGTGTTATTTCATAGTTGATGCCTTCGCTATATTATTCTACAATATTGAAAATGGTCAAATTAAAGAAAAACCATGAAATGAATAGGTGTGTCCAAACTTTTTACCGGTACTGTATGTCTCCATTAAATCTATGCAAACGGGTATTGCGAAAGTAATTGCTCTCTATAGACATGGGGATTTCAGATCTTTAACAAATTATCGGCCAATTTCTGTACAACCATGTTACTTAAAAATCCCAGAATAATTGGTGCGTAAGAGAATCTTCAAACATTTAAATCAACACTGTATTCTATATGAGCACCAATACGTTTTTTGTAAAAACTATTCCAGAGATATGGCTCTTTTGAAATTTTCGGATAAAATCTTAACAGCTCTTAAGAACAATGAATACACTCTTGGCATCTTTTTAGATTATTCCAAAGCATTTGACACGGTTAATCATGAAATATTACTTTCAAACGTGCGTTATTATGGTTTTCATATGTATACATGTAATTGGTTTTATAGTTATGTTTATGATAAAGAACAAATGGCTTACCAGTGTCATGCAGGTGAATGAGGACCCAAAAGCGACTTGGCGAAAACAGAGTATTTAATCCAGTAATAAACTTTACAAAACAAAAAGCATAATACTACTCGTAAAGACGAGAACAGACTGGAGACTTGATCGAGAACTGCAGGTTGCCTCGGGAAGGCACTTGAACCTAGCAGACTCAGACACCTGCTCACCACGCAGCATCTGAGGGAAACACGACACGACAGGGCAAAACATAGACACAGCACGGTGAATTATAGATGAGGATCCGACAGGGCAGGTACGGAAAACAAGAAGAGAAATAGGGACTCTAATCAGGGAAAAGGATCGGGAACAGGTGTGGGAAGACTAAATGATGATTAGGGGAATAGGAACAGCTGGGAGCAGGAACGGAACGATAGAGAGAAGAGAGAGCGAGAGAGTGAGAGAGGGAGGGGGAGAGAGAGGGATAGAAAGAGGGAAAGAACCTAATAAGACCAGCAGAGGGAAACGAATAGAATGGGAAGCACAGGGACAAGACATGATAATTAATGACAAAACATGACAGTACCCCCCCACTCACCGAGCGCCTCCTGGCGCACTCGAGGAGGAATCCTGGCGGCAACGGAGGAAATCATCAATGAGTGAACGGTCCAGCACGTCCCGAGACGGAACCCAACTCCTCTCCTCAGGACCGTAACCCTCCCAATCCACTAAGTATTGGTGACCCCGTCCCCGAGAACGCATGTCCATGATCTTATGTACCTTGTAAATAGGTGCGCTCTCGACAAGGACGGGAGGGGGAGGGAAGACGAACGGGGGTGCGAAGAAAGGGCTTAACACAGGAGACATGGAAGACAGGATGGACGCGACGAAGATGTCGCGGAAGAAGCAGTCGCACAGCGACAGGATTGACGACCTGGGAGACACGGAACGGACCAATGAACCGCGGAGTCAACTTACGAGAAGCTGTCGTAAGAGGAAGGTTGCGAGTGGAAAGCCACACTCTCTGGCCGCAACAATACCTAGGACTCTTAATCCTGCGTTTATTGGCGGCTCTCACAGTCTGTGCCCTGTAGCGGCAAAGTGCAGACCTCACCCTCCTCCAGGTGCGCTCACAACGTTGGACAAACGCTTGAGCGGAGGGAACGCTGGACTCGGCAAGCTGGGAAGAGAATAGAGGAGGCTGGTAACCCAGACTACTCTGAAACGGAGATAACCCGGTAGCAGACGAAGGAAGCGAGTTGTGAGCGTATTCTGCCCAGGGAGCTGTTCTGCCCAAGACGCAGGGTTTCTGAAAGAAAGGCTGCGTAGTATGCGACCAATCGTCTGATTGGCCCTCTCTGCTTGACCGTTAGACTGGGGATGAAACCCGGAAGAGAGACTGACGGACGCACCAATCAAACGACCGAACTCCCTCCAAAACTGTGACGTGAATTGCGGGCCTCTGTCTGAAACGGCGTCTAACGGGAGGCCATGAATTCTGAACACATTCTCGATAATGATTTGTGCCGTCTCCTTAGCGGAAGGAAGTTCAGCGAGGGGAATGAAATGTGCCGCCTTAGAGAACCTATCGACAACCGTAAGAATCACAGTCTTCCCCGCAGACAAAGGCAGACCGGTAATGAAGTCTAGGGCGATGTGAGACCATGGTCGAGAAGGAATGGGGAGCGGTCTGAGACGACCGGCAGGAGGAGAGTTACCCGACTTAGTCTGCGCGCAGTCCGAACAAGCAGCCACGAAACGGCGCGTGTCACGCTCCTGAGTCGGCCACCAAAAGCGCTGGCGAATAGACGCAAGAGTGCCTCGAACACCGGGATGACCAGCTAACTTGGCAGAGTGAGCCCACTGAAGAACAGCCAGACGAGTGGAAACAGGAACGAAAAGGAGGTTACTAGGACAAGCGCGCGGCGACGCAGTGTGCGTGAGTGCTTGCTTAACCTGTCTTTCAATTCCCCAGACTGTCAACCCGACAACACGCCCATAAGGAAGAATCCCCTCGGGATCAGTAGAAGCCACAGAAGAACTAAACAGACGGGATAAGGCATCAGGCTTGGTGTTCTTGCTACCCGGACGGTAAGAAATCACAAACTCGAAACGAGCGAAAAACAACGCCCAACGAGCTTGACGGGCATTAAGTCGTTTGGCAGAACGGATGTACTCAAGGTTCTTATGGTCTGTCCAAACGACAAAAGGAACGGTCGCCCCCTCCAACCACTGTCGCCATTCGCCTAGGGCTAAGCGGATGGCGAGCAGTTCACGGTTACCCACATCATAGTTGCGCTCAGATGGCGACAGGCGATGAGAAAAATAAGCGCAAGGATGAACCTTATCGTCAGACTGGAAGCGCTGGGATAGAATGGCTCCCACGCCTACCTCTGAAGCGTCAACCTCGACAATGAATTGTCTAGTGACGTCAGGAGTAACGAGGATAGGAGCGGACGTAAAACGTTCTTTTAGAAGATCAAAAGCTCCCTGGGCGGAACCGGACCACTTAAAACACGTCTTGACAGAAGTAAGAGCTGTGAGAGGGGCAGCAACTTGACCGAAATTACGAATGAAACGCCGATAGAAATTAGCGAAACCTAAAAAGCGCTGCAACTCGACACGTGACCTTGGAACGGGCCAATCACTGACAGCTTGGACCTTAGCGGAATCCATCTGAATGCCTTCAGCGGAAATAACGGAACCGAGAAAAGTAACGGAGGAGACATGAAAAGAGCACTTCTCAGCCTTTACGTAGAGACAATTCTCTAAAAGGCGCTGTAGAACACGTCGAACGTGCTGAACATGAATCTCGAGTGACGGTGAAAAAATCAGGATATCGTCAAGATAGACAAAAACAAAGATGTTCAGCATGTCTCTCAGAACATCATTAACTAATGCCTGAAAAACAGCTGGCGCATTGGCGAGACCAAACGGCAGAACCCGGTACTCAAAATGCCCTAACGGAGTGTTAAACGCCGTTTTCCACTCGTCCCCCTCTCTGATGCGCACGAGATGGTAAGCGTTACGAAGGTCCAACTTAGTAAAGCACCTGGCTCCCTGCAGAATCTCGAAGGCTGATGACATAAGGGGAAGCGGATAACGATTCTTAACCGTTATGTCATTCAGCCCTCGATAATCCACGCAGGGGCGCAGAGTACCGTCCTTCTTCTTAACAAAAAGAACCCCGCCCCGGCCGGAGAGGAAGAAGGCACTATGGTACCGGCGTCAAGAGACACAGATAAATAATCCTCGAGAGCCTTACGTTCGGGAGCCGACAGAGAGTATAGTCTACCCCGAGGAGGAGTGGTCCCCGGAAGGAGATCAATACTACAATCATACGACCGGTGAGGAGGAAGGGAGTTGGCTCGGGACCGACTGAAGACCGTGCGCAGATCATGATATTCCTCCGGCACTCCTGTCAAATCGCCAGGTTCCTCCTGAGAAGTGGGAACAGAAGAAATGGGAGGGATGGCAGACATTAAGCACTTCACATGACAAGATACGTTCCAGGATAGGATAGAATTACAAGACCAATTAATAGAAGGATTATGACATACTAGCCAGGGATGACCCAAAACAACAGGTGTGAAAGGTGAACGAAAAATCACAAAAGAAATAGTCTCACTGTGGTTACCAGATACTGTGAGAGTTAAAGGTAGTGTCTCAAATCTGATACTGGGAAGATGACTACCATCTAAGGCAAACATGGGCGTAGGCTTGTCTAACTGTCTGAAAGGAATGTTATGTTTCCGAACCCATGCTTCGTCCATGAAACAACCCTCAGCCCCAGAGTCAATCAAGGCACTGCATGTAGCACCCGAACCGGTCCAGCGTAGATGGACCGACATAGTAGTACAGGATCTAGATGAAGAGACCTGAGTAGTAGCGCTCACCAGTAGCCCTCCGCTTACTGATGGGCTCTGGCCTCTTACTGGACATGAATTAACAAAATGTCCATCAAATCCGCAATAGAGGCACAGGCGGTTGGTGATCCTCCGTTCCCTCTCCTTAGTCGAGATGCGAATCCCTCCCAGCTGCATGGGCTCAGTCTCAGAGCCAGAGGAGGGAGATGGTTGCGATGCGGAGCAGGGAAACACCGTTGATGCGAGCTCTCTTCCACGAGCCTGGTGACGAAGATCTACCCGTCGTTCTATGCGGATGGCGAGAGCAATCAAAGAGTCCACACTGGAAGGAACCTCCCGAGAGAGAATCTCATCTTTGACCACTGTGTGGAGTCCCTCCAGAAAACGAGCGAGCAGCGCCGGCTCGTTCCAGTCACTAGAGGCAGCAAGAGTACGAAACTCTATAGAGTAATCCGTTATGGATCGATCACCTTGGCATAGGGAAGCCAGGACCTAGAAGCCTCCCCACCAAAAACTGAACGGTCAAAAACCCGAATCATCTCCTCTTTAAAGTTCTGGTAATTGTTAGAACAATCAGCCCTTGCCTCCCAGATAGCTGTGCCCCACTCTCGGGCCCGGCCAGTAAGGAGTGAAATGACGTAAGCAACCCGAGCTCTCTCTAGAGTATGTGTTGGGTTGGAGAGAGAACACAATCTCACACTGGGTGAGAAAGGAGCGGCACTCAGTGGGCTGCCCGGAGTAGCAAGGTGGGTTATTAACCCTAGGTTCTGGAGGCTCGGCAGGCCAGGAAGTAACAGGTGGCACGAGACGAAGACTCTGGAACTGTCCAGAGAGGTCGGAAACCTGAGCGGCCAGGTTCTCCACGGCATGGCGAGCAGCAGACAATTCCTGCTCGTGTCTGCCGAGCATGGCTCCTTGGATCTCGACGGCAGTGTTACGAGCGTCTGTAGTCGCTGGGTCCATTCCTCGGTCGGATCCTTCTGTCATGCAGGTGAATGAGGACCCAAAAGCGACTTGGCGAAAACAGAGTATTTAATCCAGTAATAAACTTTACAAAACAAAAAGCATAATACTACTCGTAAAGACGAGAACAGACTGGAGACTTGATCGAGAACTGCAGGTTGCCTCGGGAAGGCACTTGAACCTAGCAGACTCAGACACCTGCTCACCACGCAGCATCTGAGGGAAACACGACACGACAGGGCAAAACATAGACACAGCACGGTGAATTATAGATGAGGATCCGACAGGGCAGGTACGGAAAACAAGAAGAGAAATAGGGACTCTAATCAGGGAAAAGGATCGGGAACAGGTGTGGGAAGACTAAATGATGATTAGGGGAATAGGAACAGCTGGGAGCAGGAACGGAACGATAGAGAGAAGAGAGAGCGAGAGAGTGAGAGAGGGAGGGGGAGAGAGAGGGATAGAAAGAGGGAAAGAACCTAATAAGACCAGCAGAGGGAAACGAATAGAATGGGAAGCACAGGGACAAGACATGATAATTAATGACAAAACATGACAACCAGAGCCAAGATATCCTGTGGCCACTTTGTTCTTCCTAATCTATATCAATGACCTTGCTGCTGCATCTTCTACATACTTCCCATTCTCTTTGCTGATGAAACCAATTTGATTTTATCACAAAAATGTTGATTCACTAATTAATGAAGTTAAATCAGGTATGGCCACATTTTCTGAAAGGTTCCAGATAAAAATATTTTTTTTAATGTTAAAAAATCCAAAATTATAATTGGGAATGAAATGGAACAAGTCAGATCCACAAAATCACTCCGAGTTCTAATTGATGAAAAGTTATCCTGGAAAGATCACATTACATTTGTCTGTAGCAAAGTGATGAAATCTGTTGGTGTCATCAGAAAGATTAGTGGTTTGGTTCATCAGGCTTGCTTCATAACCCTATACTATAGTTTAATTTACCCACATCTAATGTACTGTAATATTGTCTTGGCCAGTACATATGACTCCTACCTACACAAATTACTCATCATAAAAAATACATTTGCAAGTCTAGCCACCTCATCTAATTACCTAGCACCATCTGCACCTTTCTTAAAGAAACTCAGTATATTGTCTATTTACGACATTATTGTACGCCAATTATGCACTTTCACTTTCATATACTAATAACTCCCAAACAGTTTACCTTAATCCTTCAATGGATTCTTCCAGATTAATTCTGAAATCCATCTCTATAACACGAGACACTGCGATAACCATCACCCTCCCCACTGACGCAACTCACATAGTCAATTCTATTATCAGAGGTTATCTATTATCATACTCTGGAATTCTTGTCTTCACATTGCCAAAATCTCATCATCCCTCAATAACTTCAAGCGAAGACTAGGGGTCAGCCTGATGAATCAAACTACCCAGTAATCCCCTCCATGAACTCTCTCTCTCTCACACACACACACACACACACACACACACACACACACACACACACACACACACACACACACACACACACACACACACACACACACACACACACACACACACACACACACACACACACACACACACACACACAATCAAACATGTTTTTGTCTTGTATACTGAGTATATCATGTACAATTATAATGAATATGCTTTGTTTAACTGATCGAACAAAAAAACATTTTTTTTACTTTTCATTTCTCAGAACAAGAGTAGACTGAAAGGTTTCAGAAGAAAGGTCTTTCATTCTGGCCATTTTGAGCCTGTAATCGAACCCACAAATGCTGATGCTCCAGATCCTCAACTAGTCTAAAGATCGCTAGTTTTATTGCTTCTTTACAGGTAAGAGAGTCTAGCTAGCTATATTTTCAGATATTACATGTTTCTAATTTTGTCAGAAAGTTGTTTTCATCAAGTTAAAGCGTACTGTTAGCTAGCTAATGTTAGCTGGCTGGCTTGCTAGCTAACATTATGTGTATGATCCGTGTCGTAATATTATTTGTATCTCAGAGCCATTTGCATTGCTAGTTATAGCCTAATGTTAGCTAGCTAGCTAATATTGAATCTAGTTGGTTAGCTACCTGCAGATTCATGCAGGGTAGTAATGTTATTAGTTGGGAATATGGTTCATTGTTTAGCTAGCTAGCATGTCCAAACAAAAGACTCCACTATGCAAGGTACCATTTTACTGTACCGTTTTATACCTTCTTTATCCTGTGCATCTGACAAATAAACTTAGATTTTGTTTGATATATTGTATGTTTACCGGAGATGGTAATGTGGAGAACAACATGACCTGCACAAAAGTCAAATTAGGATATAACGTTAGGCCAATGAGACAGTGTCCAAGTAAAAACATTATCTGGTAGAATGCCCTTCTTTCATTCCATCACACTCACAACTGTAAGCTATTTTCTGTAATTAGCTTGTCATGAACTTGTAAATAATGATCATGTTGTGAGTTTATTTTCCTGTAATAATTAATTAAACATTTGCAAAAGTGAAGACGTTGTCAGCTATATGATGTGGATACAGTATTATTTGACCTGGCTATCCAGCTAACTTAATGTAAGCTAGCTAGCTAACATGCTTGAAACGAACCCAAACATTGTTTAGAAAATTATTTTTAGTTGCCTGGTTTGCTAAATTGACATATAGCTACAAAATTAATTTTCAAACAGATGGGTTTATTGGTGTTAAAATACACCAGTTATGCTATTTTTCACCACCAGGCTGCTGATGTCATGCATCTGAATGGTTGTAGACAAAGAGCTCTCCAGTACATGTACCAAAACATTCAAGGGACATTTTCTCTAAAGTGGGGTTACAAGTTTATCAACTTTCAAAGCATAATTACTTTCCCAACTGTTGTTTATGATATAGCATTTTCTAATTCTGAGTCTCTACTTTTATCTAATGTAAAAAACACCACTTAAAATTTTGCTACATAAGACCGAATCGAGCCGGTCGGTCACGTATGAGGATGCAAAAACGCTAATTGCAGTCCTTCACCAACACGTTCCCTCTCCCTCGCTCCGACAGAGCTGAGGATAAGAGACAGCGGTGGCCTCTCCCGACACTCTTGTTCATGTTTTCTGTGCCGTGAGCGACAATGAGGTCCAATCACCATCAGTGGCTCCAAGTAATTAATCAGGGAAATAGTGGATCACAATAGTGGATCATCTACCATGCATGTCAGGTACTCAGATGCTGCTGCCTGCTTTATTTATTTTTAATGGAACCTAATACAATTTGGAGTTCTCTTTGATTGAGGGAGGAATTGATAAAAAGGGAAGCGTGAGATGGAAGTTTGATTGGTAATTGTAGGAGTCGAATGTGACATCGGAGGACTAATTAAAGGAACTGAATCTAATGGCCAACACACATGGTGTTACACACAGCTCTCTCCCCTGGCCAACACACATGGTTTCACACGCAGCACACTCCCCCAGCAAACACACATTGTGTTACACACAACTCTGTCCCCCAGATAACACATATCCTGTTACACACAACTCTTTCCCCCAGACAACACACATCGTGTTACACACAACTCTGTCCCCAAGACAACGCACATGGTGTTACACAGAACTCCATCCCCCAGCCAAAAGACATGACAGGGTGTTAAACACAATTTAGCTCTCTCCCCCAACCAACAAAGGCACAGGGAGGTACTGGGATTTCACATTACTATATCCCTAATCTCGTCTCTCTCTCTGTAGCAAAATGAGCCAAAGGATAAGGTAGCTATATCCCTATTCGTATAAACAAATGTAACAGTATAATTTTAAACCGTCCCCTCGCCCATACCCGGGCGCGAACCAGGGACCTTCTGCACACATCAACAATAGTCACCCACGAAGCGTCGTTACCCATCGCTCCACAAAAGCCACGGCCCTTGCAGAGCAAGGGGAAACACTACTTCAAGGTCTCAGAGCAAGTGACGTAACCGATTGAAACGCTATTTAGCGCACACCGCTAACTAAGCTAGCCGTTTCACATCCGTTACACAAACACATGCAGTGCATTCGTAAACTATTCAGACCTCTTGATTTTTTCCACATTTTATTACATCACAGAATTATTCCAAAATGGATTCAATCGTTTTTTCCCCCATCATTAATCTACACAATACCCCATAATGACAAAGCAAAATACAGGTTTTTAGAAATGACTGCGAATTTATAAAAAACAACAACTGAAATATCACATTTACACAAGTATTCAAACCCTTGACTCAGTACTTTGTTGAAATACTTTTGGCAGTGATTACAGCCTTGAGTCTTGGGTATGACGCTACAAGCTTGGCACACCTGTATTTGGGGAGTTTCACCCATTCTTCTCTGCAGATCCTCATGCTCTGTCAGGTTGGATGGGGAGCATCGCTGCACAGCTATTTTCAGGTCTATCCAGAGATGTAAAGTCTGCGCTCTGGATGGGCCACTCATAAACATTCTGAGACCTGTCCCAAAGCCTCTCCTGTATTGTGATGTCTGTGTGCTTAGGGCCGTTGTCCTGTTGGAAGGTAAACCTTCGCCCCAGTCTGAGGTTCTGAGTGCTCTGGAGCAGGTTTTCATTAAGAATCTCTCTGTACTTTGCTCAATTTATCTTTCCCTCGATCTCGACTAGTCTCCCAGTCCCTGCCGATGAAAAACATCCCTATAGCATGATGCTGCCACAACCATGCATCGCCATAGGGATGGTGCCAGGTTTCCTCCAGGCGTGAAGCTTGGCATTCAGGCCAAAGAGTTCAATCTTGGTTTCATCAGACCAGAGAAGCTTGTTTCCCATGGTCTGAGAGTCTTTAGGTGCCTTTTGCCAAACTCCAAGCGGGCTGACAAGTGCCTATTACTGAGGAGCGGCTTCTGTCTGGCCACTCTACCATAAAGGCCTGATTGGTGGAGTGATGCAGAGATGGTTGTCCTTCTGGAAGGTTCTCCCATCTCCACAGAGGAACTCTGGAGCTCTGTCAGAGTGACCATCGGATTCTTTGTCACCTTCCTGACCAAGGCTCTTCTCCCCCAATTGATCAGTTTGGCCGGCCAGCTCTAGGAAGAGTCTTGGTGGTTCTAAACTTCTTCCGTTTAAGAATGATGGAGGCCACTGTGTTCTTGGGGTACTTCAATGCTGCAGAAATGTTTTTGGTACCCTTCACCAGATATGTTCCTCGACACAATCATGTCTCAGAGCTCTACAGACAATTCCTTTGACCTCATGGCTTGGTTTCTGCTCTGACATGCACTGTCAACTGTGGGACATTATATAGACAGGTGTGTGCCTTTCCAAATCATGTCCCATCAATTGAATTTACCACAGGTGGACTCAAATCAAGTTGTAAAAACCTCTCAAGGATGATCAATGGAAAGAGGATGCACATGAGCTCAATTTCAAGTCTCATAGCAAAGGGTCTGAATACTTATGTAAATAAGGTATTTCTGTTTTCGCTTTGTCATTATAGGGTATTGTGTGTAGATTGAAAAAAATATATATACTTTAATCCATTAGAATTAGCCTGTAATTTAACAAAATGTGGAAAAAGTCAAGGGGCCTGAATCTTTTCTGAATGCACTGTACACACAAGCACATGGACACACACACACACACATGCAAACACACACAAACACACAAACACAGAGACAGTAAGAGAGAGTGAGAGAGAGAAATATTGAGCGAGAGAGATCGAGAAGATGCCAACACATGTCACAAACGTACTTCCAAGGCTGTTTGTCAATCACAGTTTTTTTCACCAATTCAGAAACTAAATATGAATAAAAACGCTGCAATATAAATAAAAACACTGGAGAATTCATGCAGGGGCGTCTAACAGTGACGTTTGTACAGCACCATAACAATTAATTGACAGTAGTACATAGGCTACACAACAATTACAAGCCATCAACACAACAAGACTCCAGAGAGTGCATGATGTCCCAGACTTCGCCTGAACCTGCGTCATGTGGCGCGTGACATTACAGCACAATGTGAGTGAATACAGTTCTCTCAAAACCCACAGGTATTGTATCGTTATATAGTGTATGTCATTCTTATACAACATAGCAGCCATCTGTCTCCAGATGTAAGACTGCGAGACTTCTCTCTGTGGGCCTATTGTGGAGGGGTCGGATGAAAGTGCCATGAACACGAGCGTAAGAAAGCCTGAGCTTGTTTTAGACGAGACATTTACATACTCTCTCTTGTTGTACACGTCTAGCAAGAGACAGGGAGAACGGGTGGAAATGCCAGACGAGCGGTCTTTAATGTCAGATATTCTAGCGACATGCTGTTTCTTCCCACCAGCTAACGGCGGAGCGCATGAAAAAGTGAGCCGGTTAGGTGTACGACAGCGAGCTCTGGATGGATAAATGAACAAGTGGATGAGTATAGGGATGAGTCTGTTCTGCTCTGTGTACCATGCTACCACACAATCAAACCGTAATGTGGGCAAGCGCTGGTGGAGCACGAAGCGTCATCCCTCTCTGCATCGTATCCATGATCTCATTACCACTGTATACATAGCCCTGAAACGGCATGTACAATTTAACCCAATTTGATGGATAGTTCTCATGATATGGTAATACCGGCCCCAGGCCATGCTACGGAAAGCAATCCTCCTCCTGCACATTGTGATATCTCCCCTTCACTTTCTCCTCCTCTCCTCTTTATTCTGTTTTTTTTCTCCCTTTCCTCACATGAGCAGCTAGAGTAGTCAGGCCAGTGTGGTGTGCCCCCCCCCAGTGCATTAGATTAGAATGAGCAGAAATTCATCATTCCCAATGTGCCATGAGGAAGGGGCACATAATGCTGGATAGTAGTATGTTCTATATGAGGCCCCATGTGTATTTTTGTACCCGTGCTGTGTCAAATTAGCATATTGGCATTTATCGGGATGACTTGTGTACTGGAGGTAGCACTGCAGGGTAGTCACTAGCTGGGACAGCCACAAAGTCATAAAATCATTAAACCTAACCTTAACCACACTGCTAACCTTATCCCTAACCTTAAATGAAGACCAAAAAGCTTTTCTTATGATATATACCCAATCCCAATAAACATCAATATCTGGATATAGCATAGATCGCTGTGCTGGACAGTCATCCGAGGCAATATTCATTGACAGAAAAATTGGAGAGGGGTTTGATATCCAGCCCTTTCCAGTTTATAAGGAGTCAATCAGCCTTAAACTATTGAGGCCACTGCGCCAAAGCTCAACGCACCCTGCCAAAGAAAACAGACAATCAAGGATGAAGCGAGCCTTTAACCACAAGGACATTGGTACCACATTTACTGCTGTGAATTAGAGCTGAATCAAATATCCCTCAATGCAATCTGATTCCAATGACGACTGGAAGTGACGTGCGTCAACCGGGCATGTGGATGCAGAGATGTTAATGACCGGTAGCCAGTTAATCATAATGGCCCCATAACGCACATGGCCTAAGCTGATGGGATCAAAACAAAAACCACTGTCATCATTGATGGAAATTCTCAAAATGCATTATATCTCCCTCTGTGATACTGCCATGTCCCACTCAGAATATTCCCTTCCTCCTCACCCAACCTGCTCTGAGAGCATTTCGCATCATTCGTATTATATGTTACAAATTTGCAAAACGTATGATATGTTATGAATTCTAGCTAGGTGGCTAACGTTAGCTAGGCTATGGGTTAGGGTTAAGATTAGGGATAAATTCAGGAGTTAGGTTAAAGGGTTAGGGTTAGGGGAAGGGTTAGCTAACATGCTAAGTGGTTGCAGAGTAGCTAAAAAGTTGTAAGTACAGCTCTGACACACACAGACATGCCACCAGGGTTTCTTTCACAAGAAAGCGTAAAGTATTCTACAGAGCCATTATTACATGGAACTCCTTTCCTTCACATATTTCTCAAATGAACAGCAGACCTGGTTTCAAAAAAACAGACAAAGCAACACCTCACCGCACAATGGCTCTCCCCTATTTGACCTAGATATGTTGTGTTTATGTATAGATACAGTATGTAGGCTATGTGTGCCGTTTTTAAATTTACGTAGTTCTGTCCTTGAGCTGGTCTTGTATATTCATGTTCTGTAATATGTAATGTTTCATGTTTTGTGTGGACCCCAGGAAGAGAGGCTACTGCTTTCGCATCAATACCAAAAACTTGAGATGCAGACCGGGTCTTGGCTCAGCCGGCAGTAGGATTGTTGTTTAACTAGTTGGTGACAGCAGAAGCCCAGCGGGTCGCCACTTAAACCCTGGTAGACATTCATTTCTCTTGACTCACTCTGTCAGAGACCCTTGGCCAGTTTCAGTTCAGAAGCTTCACAATCTCTGTTTATCAGAAGGAGCACCACTAGCGCTGCTGGGGAGTTTCATCAACAGAAATGTTGGAGATGATGGTACAGGGGGCTGGTCCTGTGTGATTAGGAACTCCAGCTGGCCTTGGGAAACTTATACCATCCATACCCTCACCCAGCTCTGGATCTTCAACACTTCATTAAATACAGCAGCATGGTGCTGATTAACTCGGGAAGATAGACTCCATACTATCTCAGGGATAGTGTTTCCTCCTTGGAGGAAGGCCATGTAATCAGTCATTTAGCTCTCCTCAATGAAGATGACAGCAAGGGAGTCTTCTATCTGCAGAAATCTCAATTATGGATTTCTCTGTTTCTCTATGGCTCATAAATACGCCAGGGGCACTCTAGGAACATTTGCATATGAAGGTGAGAAGATGCTGAGAAAGAACCTTCTAAAACCAATGCCCATCCTGTCAAGCAACGCATGCTAAAAAGCAAAAGGAAGAAGAACTGAAAGTATCAACAAGTGAATTTTACTTCCTAAAATACTTCATTCACAGCATGCTAGTGATGGTGGCTGTGATGAGCTACACTATAAATACAAACGTATGTGGACACCCCTTCAAATAAATGGATTCAGCTATTTCAGCCACACCTGTTGCTGACAGGTCTATAAAATTGAGCACCAAGCCATGCAATCTCCATAGACAAACATTGGCAGTATAAAGGTCCCATGTGGCTGAGTTGGTAGAGCATGGAACTTACAATGTCAGGGTTGTAGGTTTGATTGTATGAATGTAGTGAATGTATGCATTCACTATAGCTTCCCCGGTTAACTGTAAGTGCTGTTATTGTGAAGTGGAAATATCTAGGTGCAACAAAGGCTCAGCCACGAAGGGTAGGCCACACAAGCTCATAGAACGGGACTGGCGAGTGCTGAAGTGCGTAGAGCTATAAAAATCTTCTGTCCTCGGGTGCAACACTCACTACCAAGTTTCAAACTGCATCTGGAAGCAATGTCAGCACAAGAACTGTTTGTCGGCGGCGTCATGAAATGGGTTTCCATGGCCGAGCAGACGCATACAAGTCTAAAATCACCATGCACAATGCCAAGCGTTGGTTGGAGTGGTGTAAGGCTGGTTTTCATGGTTCAGGCTTAATTCCAGTGAAGGGAAATCTTAAAGCTACAGCATACAATGACATTCTAGAAGATTCTGTGCTTCCAACTTTGTGGCAACAGTTTGGGGAAGGCCTGTTCCTGTTTCAGAATGACAATTCCCCAGTGCAAAAAGCGAGGTCCATACAGGAATGGTTTGTCAAGTTCAGTGTGGAAGAACTTAACTGGGCTGCACAAAACCCTGACCACAACCCCATCGAACACCTTTGGGATGAATTGGAATGCCGACTGCGAGCCAGGCCTAATTGCCCAACATCAGTGCCTGACCTCACTAATGCTCTTGTGGCTGAGTCCCCGAAGCAATGTTCCAACATCTAGTGAAAAGCCTTTACAGAAGAGTGGAGACAGTTATATCAGCATTTTAATGCCCATTATTTTGGAATGAGATGTTCAACAAGCAGGTGTCCACATACTTTTGGTCATATAGTGTATCTCTCCTTTTCTCTCACTCTCTCCTTCCTTCTCTCTCCCCCTCAACCTTCCATCCCCACTCTATCCTTCCCTTCCTCCCTCCACTACTTTCTCTCTCTTTCTCGCTCTGTTTTTCCTCCTCTCTCTCTCTCTGTCTCTCTCTAAATCGCTTTCTTCTCTCTCCCCCTCCCTCAATCTCTCTCTCTCCAGCAGGGGGATGTGGAGGTGGGTCCTGTGTCCTTGGCAGATTAATGAGGTGGAGAAGCAGACGTAAGAGTCTAGGTCAGCACGTGGTCACCCAGGGGTCAGCAGCCTCATTAACCCTGTCCAGACAGCCCTGTTTAATGGACTGCACCAACAAGGAGGGAGTGTGTGGGGGAGGGGTACTCAAAGTAACCAGGTGGACATATAAGTCATTGGAGTGCTGATGCTGTTTGTGACGGTGCATGTAAAAGCTGTAGTTAATATGAATGCTGAGGCTAGGACTTGACTGAGAATGACAAAGACTGAGAATTCTCTATTTCTCAGTTTCCTATAGACAGTATAGGATTCCCACAGGATGTAAGATGGAAACCTTCCATCTATCAAATACACTTCTGATGTGTGGGGTTGTGTGTGGGGGACACATTCTTCATTCACTAGGCTACAAACATCCTCAGGTATTCTACAGGTTTGTGTTGTGGCTATACCTGAAAGGGGTCCAGGCAAAAACCAGAGCAATATGATAATAAATGCAGACCATGGAAATGTGAGTTTGACGCTCAACAGATGTTGGGGGCCGATGGGGAATGAAGCATAGGAAGAAACAAAATCATGCTTTACAAATAGGATTAAAAGACTGCAGTGGTGTGCTCTGTTTCTTTAAGAGAGCATATAGGAAAGTCACCGAAAATATAATAAATGTACACATGGGGATAAAGGATTGATGAGATGTGCTCTGAGAGTGTAGGGCCTATGAGAAATAGAATAAATGGGGTAGGCACAGGTGATTACATGGCAAATTTTCTCTGGTCCCACAAGCAAATGAGACATTCAGAGATGGATCGACTACGGGCGAGAGAGAGACAGAAAGCAGGAAAATGGCAAGGGAGGGAAAAAAGTAGTGAAATCTAAAAAATGTTTAAATCTAAAAACAGTAGGAGGTCAACCCGGTCTTTAGGCAAAACTAAAACAAAGGTGACATCAAAGGTAGTCGTCATGCGAACAGATCAACGACAAATGAAAAGACAGCTCAATCGAATCCCCCTTGCTAATCGTCAATGAGGAGAAGAAAGAGAAAAAGAAAGTGAGAGTATCATACATGGTGATAAAATGAGACTCTGATGGGGCTTTGCGAGTCGTCAGAGCCAGCTGAGAGATTAGAAGGCCCATTGAGTCCAGGATTAGACACAGGCTACATAGCCCTGTGAGGATCTCACTTCAAGCCCTCTCACAGCATGAAGAATCAATAAAGAGAGAAAACACTGAATGTGTCTAGGCATATAATAGTATATTGACGGTGCTGTTCGATGTAATGCACATCACACTGTTGAATGGAGAGTCTGACTGTGGGGATGTGTGGGTTATGTGAGTAATATAACAAGAGAAAATAATGTGTTTTATATTAAATGATAAGGACATCTCTGAAGAAATAATGAATGCACTCCGTTTAACAAAACACAGATATACTAATCAATTGCACATCGTGGCAAAATCCGTTGGACATTCTTACACTTAAATGTACTTCACGTCTAAGAATCAATAAGGATAAGGATCAAATCATCTGAAAGTGATGTAATTTTAGTAGGAGAAGGGAGCTGTACATCTGTAGGCTTACACACTCTAACATTTATATATTCCTGAAATAACTGTATTTTC
This sequence comes from Oncorhynchus gorbuscha, assembly GCF_021184085.1. NCBI lineage: Eukaryota > Metazoa > Chordata > Actinopteri > Salmoniformes > Salmonidae > Oncorhynchus > Oncorhynchus gorbuscha. The sequence continues at coordinate 13,775,284 of NC_060192.1, forward strand.
CTTCGCCGCTCTTTGTGGTTTGACTGGTTGTGTGACGAGGGTACAGGGTTGTCTGCAGGCGAAGGCCTGTGATTGGTGGAGGATTGTGTGAAGGCACAGCAGCTTCCACCTGGAGGAACTGATCCTTTCATTTCACACACCGTTCAAGAGGAATATGAAAAAACACCACAGAGAAGAATGAAATAGAATCGGAGAAAAAGAGAGAAAAACAAGAGAGAATAAGAGAAGGTGGATGAGAGAGAGATGAAAATATAGAAACAAAATGATAGGGGAAAGGAGCGTTTTAGGAACCACAGAGAGACTGAGCGAAAAAATACATTTACAGTAGAAAAAGACTGGAATGCTCTGGTGACTTTATAGTTCATGGGGGAAATCTCTACAGCACATGTACAAGTATGTGAACACCTGCTCATTGAGAATCCCATTCCAAAATCATGGGCATTAATATAGAGTTGGTCCCCCCGTTGAAGCTATGGCTTGTCCACTCTTCTGGAAGGCTTTCCACTCGATGTTGGAACATTGCTACGGGGACTTGCTTCCATTCAGCCACAAGAGCATTAGTGAGGTCAGACACTGATCATGGGCAATTAGCCCTGGCTCACAATTGGCATTCCAATTCATCCCAAAGGTGTTCGATGGGGTTGAGGTCAGGGCTCTGTGCAGACCAGTCAAGATCTTCCAAACCGATCCCAACAAACCATTTCTGTATGGACCTCGCTTTGTACACAGGGGCATTGTCATGCTCAAACAGGAGCGGACCTTCCCCAAACTGTTGCCACAAAGTTGGAAGCACAGAACCGTCTAGAATGTCATTGTGTGCTGTAGCATTACGATTTCCATTCACTGGAACTAAGGGGCCTAGCCCGAACCAGGAAAAACAGTGAGCTGCAATTGAGGACATACAATTTTTACACACTATGCTCTTCAGGACTCGGCGGTCCCGTTCTGTGAGTTTGTGTGGCCTACAACTTTGCGGCTGAGCAGTTGTTGCTCCTAGAGGTTTCCACTTCACAATAACATCACTTATAATTGACCGGGGCAGCTCTAGCAAGGCAGAAATTTGACAAACTGACTTGTTGGAAAGGTGATATATCCTATGACGGTGCCACATTGAAAATCATGGAGCTCTTCAGTAAGGCCATTCTACTGCCAATGTTTGTCTATTGAGATTGCATGGCTGTGTGCTAAATTTTAGACACCTGTCAGCAACAGGAGTGGCTGAAATTGCCGAATCCACTAATTTGAAGGGGTGTCCACATACGTTTGTATATATACAATATGTACATTGGTTGTTCCTCTTTTAATCTGCCTCCTGACATGGTTTCATTTTATGATGTCTTTCATTATCTGTCTGTCATATGTCTATGTTTATCGTTCCATAAACATGTCCATTTATGATAAAGCAGTAAACTTTTGGTACGCTGTCCATGGTTCTGAAAGATGCATTAGGCCTACTCTTTTTAATTTCTCATTCTCTCTCCTCATTTCCCGTTTTTTCTATTTCTGTCCTTTTTCACACACACACACACACACACACACACACACACACACACACACACACACACACACACACACACACACACACACACACACACACACACACACACACACACACACACACACACACACACACACACACACACACACACACACACACACACACACACACACACACACACACACACAAATTAGGGTTGGGAATTGCCAGGGACCTCAAAATAAATTATCACAACACGATATTTATTGCAATTCTCACAATGCTATCTACATTCTAACCCTAAACCTAACCCCTATGCCTAAAATAACATTTTACTTTTTTAGGACCGGCCAACTGTTCTCACGTGTCCCAATTCTCTTTGGTTAACTTTACTTGTGAGGACTTCTGGTCCTCACAAGTATAGTAAAACATAAACACACACACACACGTCAGCACAACCTTACTCCCACTGACCATAGAACCATACTGACTCTAACACCAACCATGGGAGTACGGTAGCAGAGAAATCTTGTCATCTACAGCACACGTAAGAAAAAGCGGTGATTTCTTAGGGATCTCATTAGTGTCAGCGTGGGAGAAAATACAGAAATTAGACCTGAAATACAGCAACTCGTTAGAGAGACTGTGTCCCCCCTGGGAACCTGCATCACATACAGTACAGTACTTCCTGTTACACCGTGGCTAATTTATAAATCATGGTATTTTAATGATCTCTGCTTTGCCTAGGTAAATGACCTGATTTTAGGGTTACATGTTACCTGATGAATCCTGGGGCCCTGGCTATATCCTGGCTGTACCAATTTGAATGTCACCGCTGATGATAGAGGGTTGTGGACGCAGAGGGACCTTTCTGTGTCCTCAAACACTCAAAGAGGAAGGGTCATGTGGATCAGGAACATATATGTTTATAACTAGCTACATTACTGTGTAGTGTGTATACACATTACTGTGTGTGGTTTCAGGCAGGCTGTTATGAACAACAACATTCTCTTGGGAGAACTATGGAAACCGTGACAGTTATACGAAGTCTAACAAAGATGTGCTTTAGGTCTAAACATTTCCTTACCCATTCGATGCAACTTAAGAGTAATTTGCAGCACCCAAACCGAATAACTTATGTCGCTCGACAGGATATTCAATTTCGAAGCACAGTAAAAACAACAAAATAATATATATCTTCTTTAGACATCTCCCTGCACAATGCGCTTTCAATGAGGAGAGTGAAAAAAACTATCTAATAATCTAATTGTATTTGAATATAACTTGTACAGGTCCACAGGCAAGGAGCCCAGCTTTGTTTATGTTCATGTGTTTCCTCTCCTCGAGAGCTTTGCTTTGAATTGTACACTCTTAGAAAAAAAAGATGCTATCTAGAACTGAAAAGGGTTCTTTAGCTGTCCCCATAGGATAACCCTTTGAAGAACGCTTTCTGGTTCCAAGTAGAACCTTTTTGGTTCCAATTAGAACATTTTTTGGATTGCATGTAGAAACCTTTCCACAGAGGGTTCTACATGGAACCCAAAAGAGTTCTACCTGGAACCAAAAATGGTTCTATCTGGAACCAAAAATGGTTCTTCTATGGGGACAGCCAAAGAAGCCTTTTGGAACCCTTTTTTCTAAGAGTGCAGGGGAGAGGGATGGGAATACGAGACACATAAGTGTGGAGGAGGTGTCAGAGAGATGGACATGATGGCCTGTGTGTGGAGTAACAGTTAGAGCATAAGACGTTGTTGGACTGGTGGATTAGAGTTTGGGTCTATTCAGGGTCTTAGAGGTAACACATCCCTGTTCATGGTTTAATTGAGATTAGGTCAAATGCCTTTAGAGTGCACCAAGCAGAAACTGCATAACAAATACATCTGATTGGCTAAGATCGACAGTTTCAACACTCACAGCCTGATTAAAAACAGCCTGTCGTAGTAGTATTCTTTGTTCTACCATCAAACAGTCCCATGCTTCTTCCAGTCCCACACGTTGGGCCCTTGAGTAAGACATTCAAGCTGAGTTGTTTCGGAAAGAACCCCACTGTATAAATGGAAATTGAGTCCAAAGGGAGCCAAGTGCACTAAAGTTTAGCTCTGAAGTTCAGTGGCTCAGTAGTGAAATTGTTATCATTAATGAGTGGTCCCTTTGGGGGGGAGGGGCTGTGGGGCTGTAATAACAGCATTGTTATTCATGAACATTGCTGCTGAGCCTGCTGAGTTAGCAGCATACCAGGACATTTGCTTAGCCCATAAGACATAATTAGGGCCCTGAGTTTTTCCAGACCACATGGTCTGACCAGGAAAAACTCCTGTTCCTACCAATAATCCATGCTATTTCAGAATGTCTAATCCCAATTAATAGGTGTTAATCTGACAAGAACCAGGCGCCACTGACCTCTGACCAAAGGTGTTCTCATTGCGGTGACAGTGGAGAGTGACGACCCTGTGCCCCTCGCTCCTCACGTCCTGACTCACCGTCCACAGGACTGGGTTACTGGCCCGCGCCCCCAGGAACGCCACGCCATCCTTCAACTTCACCCTGGAGGAGAGAGAGGTCAGAGGTCAGACAACAACATTAATAGGCCTGATTACTATGTGTGCATCCTAAATGGCCCTGGTCAAAATTAGTGCACTATATAGGAAATAGGGTGACATGTCTTTAATGTGATGTCACTGGTCTAGCATCCTTGGCTATGTGCATGTACTGCATTGTACCAGGTCTATTCTGATCCAGACACAGATTCCAAACCATGGGTATTGAACAAGAGTTCCAAAAGTCTTACATACAGAAAGAGTTCACAGTTCGCCATAGGAGAATTGGCTCTGAATAAAGCCAAGCCTCACAGCATACTGTTAGCTAGGCTACGAGAAAATGTGATTTGCAGCAAACAAATGTAACACAAACAGATGGCATGTCGGCTGTTTAAAACAATAAAGACGTTGGATGAACTTTGAATGAATCTTCAAGGAACACATTGCGGAACTATAATAAGCAGTTCAAAACAAGCCAGGAACACTACTTAAACCCAATACAACAGGAATTGAATAACCTGTGTCCATATTGACTTCCAAAGGTAGAACCAGGTTGTGCAGTCTATTATGTAAATTCCTCCACACCTGTGGTTTTAAAGGAGCAATCAGAAGTTGCTATATCAATTTTTGGACTCATAAATGAATGATATGTACCCATTGATTCTTGAAGAATATAACTCATCCATCAGAATCCAATGTTTGTAAACAAAGTAAATGTAAACAAACATTATAGAACCTCAAAACATGGTTAAAACTAGCATTTTGATGTCATGGACAGTCAGTCCTTGCATCCATAGCTCTGTCTATGAATTTGAGAGTGGTTACATTTCTCCAGCCCTGCCCTCAGCTTTTTACCGACACAGGGGTGGAGATTATGCTTTGTTATTGTTTCGACTGCTGATTGTCGCTTTAAAGAGTATTCAGACCAGAGCTGCCCACTCTCATTTTGATCTGTGCTGTTACTCATGGATAAGGCTGGGAGGCTGGATAGGAGCAGTTACTCTAACCTGCTCTTGTTCTCCATTCTAATGTATGTCCATTTCATTTTATTTTATTCTCTGCCTTGTCAAAGGAAATTGCTCTCTCTACGTTTTTCCATCATGACAAATTGCCCTGCTGTTACACAAATTAATCAGTGTTTTTAAATAAAAAATGAAAAAGAGTAAAGAAGAGATACAGTAGAACGACATTGAGGGAAATTGTTACATGGTAAAATGGAATAAATAAAAAAAATCACTGTACACTGGGAAGAAGCTGGTAGCAGGGAGAATTTCTCAGATAAAAAAAATACATATGACAAAAATCGAGAAGCAGATTGTCCTCGTTGCACCCCTGAAAACCGCGAAGGACTTCTAACGCACTGAGAAAGTTCAGACATTACGGTGGATAATGACGTGACAAACCGCGCTCGGACCAAAGGGAGAGAGGGCGGCACACATCTCCCGACTCGGACTGGCTTCTCCTTTGATCTTATCAGGCAGTTGCAGCTAGCAGTAATAATTTGGCTGTGTTCAGTGTGGAGCTCCTGACGAGCCCAGATAAAGGCCAGCTACAGCCGACGCCACTGCCGAGGTGGCTGAGGAGTTATTGATGGCCCCCAGCTCCCTGTATGGGCTTCCCAAATGGCACCCTATTACCTATTGAGTGTGCACTTTTTGACCAGGACCCATAAGGCTATGGTCAAAAGTCGTGCACTATGTAGGGAATAGGGTGCCATTTGAGACACACCTCTGTGTTCTTTCTCAACCTGTGTGGAGCTTCACTCTGTAATGACTCCACCCTGAAGACACACGGTAAGACAATTAGTTGATAAACAAATCGACAACGCACATCTATAGGGTTCAGATATTGAACATCAAACTTCAGTTTCAGATGAACGAGGCACAACAGATAATAAGCCCATATGACCGACTCTCTCTCTCTCTCTCTCTCTCTCTCTCTCTCTCTCTCTCTCTCTCTCTCTCTCTCTCTCTCTCTCTCTCTCTCTCTCTCTCTCTCTCTCTCTCTCTCTCTCTCTCTCTCTCTCTCTCTCTCTCTCTCTCTCTCTCTCTCTCTCTCTCTCTCTCTCTCTCTCTCTCTCTCTCTCTCTCTCTCTCTCTCTCTCTCTCTCTCTCTCTCTCTCTCTCTCTCTCTCTCTCTCTCTCTCTCTCTCTCTCTCTCTCTCCCTCAATTCAGTTTTCAATTTAAGGGGCTTTATTGGCATGGGAAACACATGTTTTTATTTCCAAAGCAATTGATATAAATAATAAACAAAAGAAAAAATGAACAACAGTAAACATTACAATCACAGAAGTTCCAAAAGAACAAAGACATTTCAAATGTCATATTATGTCTATATACAGTGTTTCAACGATGTGCAAATAGTTAAAGTACAAAAGGGAAAATAAATAAACATAAATATAGGTTTTATTTACAATGGTGTTTGTGGTCTCTCTCAGGCAGTGCACTTCTCTTGCTGCTTCTCTTTTCTCTCCTCTCCTTTTCTCTCCCTCATTTCCACCCGCTCTCTCTCTCTCATCTATCCATCCGACATGCAAACTCCAGCAGCACGGCCAGCAGAAAACAAGCATCAGGGGTAAATTAAGAAAGGGCATGTTTTAAATGAGATTGGTTTGGCTAATATGATTTCTGGGGAGAGGGAGAGAGGAGACGCAATAAAGGAAAGCAATTTAAAGAGTAGACCCACTTTCCCATGCATCAGCACATGAAGCAGCCTCATTAATTCCACAGCAACCTGTGCATCAGTTAGATGAGTATTTACAGATGTGATGAGGGTGTCAGCAGAGACTAGGAGAGAGGCTGATCTCTCTCTGATGGATGTTCACAACAGACACGCCAGGGCTATCAGTGGTCAAACAGCACGTCAACATGCCCGCTCCACGCCTAATGAAATACGGACATGCATTGATATTAATGACTTTCAGAAAGCAGGAAATTAAACATGAGAAATATGAATGGCCTGCCATTAGGACTAGTGAGATTAATGTACTGGGGTGTGTAAATCATTTGGGAAAGCTATGTATATCATTGATATACAGTAGCCTACATCTGACACATTGCATACACACACAGACAGAGCTGCGTGTACCATTATCAGCTCGGGGCACAGATTACCCCAGCTCCCACAAATGGCTTTTAATTGGTGGGAAAAAAACGGAGCCAGGGTATAACACAGAGTATGAGTTCACAATAATATACAAAAACAGGAAACATAAGAGCGGGAGGAAAGTGGCCTGAAATATCCATTGAAAGGTTGCTGGACCAAATTCCCAGAGCTGAAGGTAAACATCTGTTGTTCTGCCCCTGAAGGCAGTTAACCCACTGTTCCCCGGTAGGCCGTCATTGTAAATAAGAATTTGTTATTAACTGACTTGCCTAGTTAAACAAAGGTTTTAAAAAAAAGTCAAATCTGTCGCCCAGCAATTTCAGCTAATTTCATTATACTGAAATATGACATTACCATTATAAGATGTATAGGATACTGCAAATAATAATACATTTCTACCAAATGATTAGACACTGTCACATAAAAAGACAGCACACATTTGGTTCCCATGGTAATGACTGGAGAGAAGAGTTGGCTAAGACAAAGAATTGGCAGTAGAGAGGTGGGAGGGCCAGAGAGCAAAGTGGTGATGGACCCAGTTGAGAATTCAAATGGAAGCTTCTATAAAGATCTTGGTGGTGAGGTCTGGGCAGGGAGGACGGCTTGATGTAAAGGCAAGCTGAGTGGAATGGAAAGCTTGCTGGCTGACCAGCCTGATTGGATAAGACAGGACCTGTCTGAGGTTAGACAATGTGAGGGCCCGGGAGGACAGAGACGATTGGCTATATTTAAAGGAGGGTCCTTCTAACTGTACTCCATCTTTCACGGACTTCATCGTGGAAATGACCGGACCGAAGTGCAGGGTTGTGAGCGTACATTTTCCTTTATTTATGTAAATGTCACCAACAAAACAAGAAACGCCCGTGAAGCTTACTAGGGCTATACAGGCCACTAACAAAGACAGCTACCCACAAAATACAAAGGAAAAAAGGCTGCCTAAGTATGATTCCCAATCAGAGGCAACGATAGACAGCTGTCACTGATTGAGAACCATACCCAGCCAAAACATAGAAACAGAAAACATAGAAATAAAGAAACTCGAATGCCCACACTTGTCACACCCTGGCCTACCCAAAATAGAGAATAAAAGCCTCTCTATGGCCAGGGTGTGACTAGGGTGGGCATTCTAGTCTCTTTATTTCTAAAGAATGAGAGGCGCCACCAAAGTGGGGGGAACCAGAGGCGGATGGGGGTCTACGTCCCGCACTAGAGCCGCCGCCGTAAGGGATGCCCACCCGGGTGATTGATTTCTTCAAACCAAGCTGCTTACCTATTGCAGATTCAGTCTTCTCAGCCTGGTGCAGGCCTACAATTTGGTTTCTGGTGTCCTTTGACATCTCTTTGGTCTTGACCATAGTGGAGTTTGGAGTGTGACTGTTTGAGGTTGTGGACAGGTGTCTTTTATACTGATAACAAGTTCAAGCAGGTGCAATTAATACAGGTAACGAGTGGAGGACAGAAGAGCCTCTTATAGAAGAAGTTACAGGTCTGTGAGAGCCAGAAATCTTGCTTGTTTGTAGGTGACCAAATACTTATTTTCCACTATAATTTGCAAATAAATTCATAAAAAATCCCACAATGTGATTTTCTGGAATTTTTCCCCTCATTTTGTCCGTCATAGTTGAAGTGTACCTATGATGAAAATTACAGGCCTCTCTCATCTTTTTAAGTGGGAGAACTTGCACAATTGGTGGCTGACTAAATACTTTTTTGCCCCACTGTACATTACAAGTGGGTTGTTCCATATGAATTCAATCCCTTTCTGGTTGCACCCCATTTGTTTCAAACAAAACTTTCCATACTTATATGTCCATGGTAGAAGTTGTCAGAAAGTTACTTTTTGGACCTGAATGCCATTTAGGAGATCGAGGTGCATTTTGCATACCCCACCCTACCCTGAGTCATCCATGTCTTCATCACTGAAAAATATAAAAGTTTGAGTTTGATATCATTTGAAAGCTCACAAGCAGGGTTGTGCATTTTTTTTAGAATGTTATGAAAAAAATGTGTTTTAATTAAACCGATGTCATGTTTGAACCTTTAATGTAAATTATTTTAAAAAATGCGTAAACTCAGATTTTTTTCATGTTCATATACAGTATGTTGAAGCTTAGACCCTATTTTACATAATCTTAGCTGTTTGTGTTGAGACAACATGCTTTTAAATACAGGGTGGGTGTCATGTTTTGGCTGATAAATGCACACACACCAGAAGGGTAAAACTAACCTTGTCTCATGACGGTCTAATGTGTCTATATAATAGAGCTAACATACTGGGGGAGTGAGCCCTGGGACAAAGCTAACCTTTTGGGAAGATAAATGAAAGTTAGAACCCTCCTACTGATATCAGGCAGTACAAAGATGCTATGCACCTCCTTAAGCTTCATACGTTACACACTGGACCTATCAAAGACAAAGCAAACAAAACAAAAAAACGCACGTGACCCTGCCTCGGAGATTCATTAACATTAGCGTAAAAAGTCCAGAGATCAACTCCTGTGGAATTACCGTAATGATCAACACGTGAGATCTTAGCAATGGTGATTCTTCTGTCACGTCTGCTCCCGCTCTTCCCTTCCCCTGGTGCTCGGGGGGGTGCCAGGATGCCCTGCATCATGCACTCCTGCCATCCATCACGCACACCTGCCTTCCCTCGTCACGCGCATCAGAGATATTGCTCTCACCTGGACTCACTTATCACCTGTTTATTTCCTCCACTATATTTGTCAGATCCCTGCTCTGTTCCCCACTGCTGCATTGTATTGTTTTTGTCTTTAGTATTAGTTTGCTGACACTGTTCCTGTCTCGTCTATGTCAGTTGTTTATTAAATGTTTTACTCCCTGTACCTGCTTCGTCTCTCCAGCGTCATTCCATGTGAAAGAATGCAGCAGCCAACATATGAAGCATCAGGGAGTACTAGCGTTCCGGTTGGTATGGAGACATCGGCTCTGGGTCACCACCTATGGAACTGGGGGTGCCGAGCCAGCTCGTCGGGCTTCCACGCCCTAGCTGGCTCGAGAGGTTTCCTTGCCCCGGTTGGCTCAGCGGCTTCCCATCCCACTTCACTCTTCACCGGATCATCAGGCTACCATGCCTCAGCCGGCTCGCCAGGCTCTCACGCTCCTGCCGATTCGTCTGGTTTTCAAGCCGGCTTGCCCAGCGCCCATGTCTCGGCCGGTTCCCCAGGTAGGACAACGGGTGGCTCCCCAAGAGGGGGAGGGGGTACTGTCACATCTTCTCCCGCGCTTCCCCCCTCTGGCGCTTGAGGGTACCAGGTTGCTCTGCATCACGCACTCCTGCCATCCATCACGCACACCTGCCTTCACTCGTCACGCGCATCAGAGATATTGCTCTCACCTGGACTCACTTATCACCTGTTTATTTCCTCCACTATTTTTGTCAGATCCCTGCTCTGTTCCCCACTCCTGCATTGATGGTTTTTGTCTTTAGTATTAGTTTGCTGACACTGTTCCTGTCTCGTCTATGTCAGTTGTTTCTAAATATTTTACTTCCCGTACCTGCTTTGTTTCTCCAGCGTCATCCCATGTGAAATCTTCAGCCTAATTTGAACTACAACAGATACTACCTCAGCGGATTCAACTAAACTTACTCCACAATAATACATTAATTCAATATTTGATTAATGAAATACCATAACAAACAGCAAATCTCCAGGACCAACACATTTTCTTCATTTAAGAGATGGGCATTCTTGTCAAGTTGCTGCATACCCTCCATTCCTCCATCTAGTAATTGATACAGATTGGGATAACAGACTCTCAGGTGGAATCAGACCAATACAGCAGCACCTGTCTTATGCAGCTCATCAATACTTTAGTGATTTTGTCTCTGCGTGAACACTGCCTCTGTGAACCAGCGGGTAGCAGCAGGGCTGCTAAACATTGCCAAGACTTAGTGTTCTCAGCAGGTGAGGATGTACTTGCTCCCCACGTCCCAGATACTCAAAAAGCCACAACGATGCTGCAGTCAGTCAAGCCACTGAGTCAGACAGCCAATAAAGCTCAGTCAACCAAATTCATTCAGTCACTTATCATTTGTGCGGTATGTCAGGGTGACATCTGGGAAGCGTGTACTGTGCAGGGGCTATGTCAATTGTAAGATATGATGAGGATTAGGACTAACGATGGGGGGCTGCTAGTCTGCTGCTCCTCTGACTTCCTTCCCTTTATGTGTCAATAGTTAGGCTGGCCCACTATGGCTCAGTCACTGTGACATTGGAACATGGGAAGTGTGTGTTAACAGCTAGAGCCCTCTTGCACCAGGGTCCCAGACAGCCACTCAGCCCACTGACATTATCTGGTTCATGCTTAGTAAAACCACTTACACTCCATTTGCTGGAAGATACACTGTGATGTAGACCCTCTGCTAAACCACTGGATGGAATTGTCATGGGGGTTTGTCCATCAAATTGACCAGTCTATCTTTAAATGTTTACTCTTTAATGTGACTTACAATATGTCTTTGCTTTTTTATTCTTTCATTCCAGTCTCTATAGCGGTCATGCTTAAACTATGCTCTCTCTCTATCATATAATGTCACATAAGCTTTATTACATCAAAAAAAAGGCTTCTGTTTCAATTCATGTAAGACTAAGTTAAGAATAGACAGCTCACAGTGGTTGATGTCAGTAGCTCACAGTGGTTGATGTCAGTAGCTCAAAGTGGTTGATGTCAGTAGCTCACAGTGGTTGATGTCCGTAGTTCACAGTGGCTGGTGTCAGTAGCTCACAGTGGTTGATGTCAGTAGGTCACAGTGGTTGATGTCAGTAGCTCACAGTGGTTGATGTCAGTAGCTCACAGTGGTTGATGTCAGTAGCTCACAGCGGTTGATGTCAGTAGCTCACAGTGGTTGATGTCCGTAGCTCACAGTGGTTGATGTCCGTAGCTCACAGTGGTTGATGTCAGTAGCTCACAGTGGTTGATGTCAGTAGCTCACAGTGGTTGATGTCAGTAGCTCACAGTGGTTGATGTCAGTAGCTCACAATGGTTGATGTCAGTAGCTCACAATGGTTGATGTCAGTAGCTCACAGTGGTTGATGTCAGTAGCTCACAATGGTTGATGTCAGTAGCTCACAGTGGTTGATGTCAGTAGCTCACAGTGGTTGATGTCCTGTATGAGGATATATCCTATAGGAGGCACTGTTCATTCTTATGAAGGTTCCGTACTGTAAACTGTGGTCCGTAATTTCATAGGATCTTTATAACCTGTTTGACATTAACCTTTTATGCAAGTAAAGTACATGATAAAACATGTAATGACAGGCCTGATGGAAACATAAAACAAATTTGGTAAACATTCCAAATGTCGACAAAACCAAATATGCTAGACAATGAGGGATTATGCAAGAAATGTCGGTGGAAACGCTTTTATGTGCAAATATTGAAATAATAACCATTATATCAAAGTAAACTTGGCAGTCACGCGATGACGTATGTGTTCTTCCCACTACGACTCGTCGGGAAAGCATGCAGTTTATTAGGATACAGTTGAAATAAGTTACGGTGAACTTCACAGCTTGATGCTCCTTTTCAATAAGTATTGAGGGTCTTATTCTGATGACATGATGATCGATGCTTGACTGCCATTTGGCAAATTATTATAATTGTCATGCAGGTGAAAGAGGACCCAAAAGCGACTTGGCGAAAACAGAGTCTTTAATCCAGTAAAGTAATTACAAACAAAAAAACACAACTTTCACTCGAAATGACAAGGACAAACTGGAGACTCGAACTTGAACAGCAGGTGAACAGCAGGTTGCCTCGGGAAGGCACTTGAACCAGACAGACTCAGACACCTGCTCACCACGCAGCATCTGAGGAAAACACGACACGACAGGGCGATACACAAACACAGCACGGTGAATACTAAACAAGGAACCGACAGGACAGGAACGGAACACAAAGGAAGAAATAGGGACTCTAATCAGGGGAAAGGATCGGGAACAGGTGTGGGAAGACTAAATGATTGATTAGGGGAATAGGAACAGCTGGGAGCAGGAACGGAACGATAGAGAGAAGAGAGAGCGAGAGAGTGAGAGAGGGAGGGGAGAGAGAGGGATAGAAAGAGGGAAAGAACCTAATAAGACCAGCAGAGGGAAACGAATAGAATGGGAAGCACAGGGACAAGACAAGATAATAAATGACAAAACATGACAGTACCCCCCACTCACCGAGCGCCTCCTGGCGCACTCGAGGAGGAATCCTGGCGGCAACGGAGGAAATCATCAATGAGTGAACGGTCCAGCACGTCCCGAGACGGAACCCAACTCCTCTCCTCAGGACCGTAACCCTCCCAATCCACTAAGTATTGGTGACCCCGTCCCCGAGAACGCATGTCCATGATCTTATGTACCTTGTAAATAGGTGCGCTCTCGACAAGGACGGGAGGGGGAGGGAAGACGAACGGGGTGCGAAGAAAGGGCTTGACACAGGAGACATGGAAGACAGGATGGACGCGACGAAGATGTCGCGGAAGAAACAGTCGCACAGCGACAGGATTGACGACCTGGGAGACACGGAACGGACCAATGAACCGCGGAGTCAACTTACGAGAAGCTGTCGTAAGAGGAAGGTTGCGAGTGGAAAGCCACACTCTCTGGCCGCAACAATACCTTGGACTCTTAATCCTGCGTTTATTGGCGGCTCTCACAGTCTGTGCCCTGTAACGGCAAAGTGCAGACCTCACCCTCCTCCAGGTGCGCTCACAACGTTGGACAAACGCTTGAGCGGAGGGAACGCTGGACTCGGCAAGCTGGGATGAGAACAGAGGAGGCTGGTAACCCAGACTACTCTGAAACGGAGATAACCCGGTAGCAGACGAAGGAAGCGAATTGTGAGCGTATTCTGCCCAGGGAGCTGTTCTGCCCAAGACGCAGGGTTTCTGAAAGAAAGGCTGCGTAGTATGCGACCAATCGTCTGATTGGCCCTCTCTGCTTGACCGTTAGACTGGGGATGAAACCCGGAAGAGAGACTGACGGACGCACCAATCAAACGACAGAACTCCCTCCAAAACTGTGACGTGAATTGCGGGCCTCTGTCTGAAACGGCGTCTAACGGGAGGCCATGAATTCTGAATACATTCTCGATAATGATTTGTGCCGTCTCCTTAGCGGAAGGAAGTTTAGCGAGGGGAATGAAATGTGCCGCCTTAGAGAACCTATCGACAACCGTAAGAATCACAGTCTTCCCCGCAGACAAAGGCAGACCGGTAATGAAGTCTAGGGCGATTTGAGACCATGGTCGAGAAGGAATGGGGAGCGGTCTGAGACGACCGGCAGGAGGAGAGTTACCCGACTTAGTCTGCGCGCAGTCCGAACAAGCAGCCACGAAACGGCGCGTGTCACGCTCCTGAGTCGGCCACCAAAAGCGCTGGCGAATAGACGCAAGAGTGCCTCGAACACCGGGATGACCAGCTAACTTGGCAGAGTGAGCCCACTGAAGAACAGCCAGACGAGTGGAAACAGGAACGAAAAGGAGGTTACTAGGACAAGCGCGCGGCGACGCAGTGTGCGTGAGTGCTTGCTTAACCTGTCTTTCAATTCCCCAGACTGTTAACCCGACAACACGCCCATAAGGAAGAATCCCCTCGGGATCAGTAGAAGCCACAGAAGAACTAAACAGACGGGATAAGGCATCAGGCTTGGTGTTCTTGCTACCCGGACGGTAAGAAATCACAAACTCGAAACGAGCGAAAAACAACGCCCAACGAGCTTGACGGGCATTAAGTCGTTTGGCAGAACGGATGTACTCAAGGTTCTTATGGTCTGTCCAAACGACAAAAGGAACGGTCGCCCCCTCCAACCACTGTCGCCATTCGCCTAGGGCTAAGCGGATGGCGAGCAGTTCACGGTTACCCACATCATAGTTGCGCTCAGATGGCGACAGGCGATGAGAAAAATAAGCGCAAGGATGAACCTTATCGTCAGACTGGAAGCGCTGGGATAGAATGGCTCCCACGCCTACCTCTGAAGCGTCAACCTCGACAATGAATTGTCTAGTGACGTCAGGAGTAACGAGGATAGGAGCGGACGTAAAACGTTCTTTTAGAAGATCAAAAGCTCCCTGGGCGGAACCGGACCACTTAAAACACGTCTTGACAGAAGTAAGAGCTGTGAGAGGGGCAGCAACTTGACCGAAATTACGAATGAAACGCCGATAGAAATTAGCGAAACCTAAAAAGCGCTGCAACTCGACACGTGACCTTGGAACGGGCCAATCACTGACAGCTTGGACCTTAGCGGAATCCATCTGAATGCCTTCAGCGGAAATAACGGAACCGAGAAAAGTAACGGAGGAGACATGAAAAGAGCACTTCTCAGACTTTACGTAGAGACAATTCTCTAAAAGGCGCTGTAGAACACGTCGAACGTGCTGAACATGAATCTCGAGTGACGGAGAAAAAATCAGGATATCGTCAAGATAGACAAAAACAAAGATGTTCAGCATGTCTCTCAGAACATCATTAACTAATGCCTGAAAAACAGCTGGCGCATTGGCGAGACCAAACGGCAGAACCCGGTACTCAAAATGCCCTAACGGAGTGTTAAACGCCGTTTTCCACTCGTCCCCCTCTCTGATGCGCACGAGATGGTAAGCGTTACGAAGGTCCAACTTAGTAAAGCACCTGGCTCCCTGCAGAATCTCGAAGGCTGATGACATAAGGGGAAGCGGATAACGATTCTTAACCGTTATGTCATTCAGCCCTCGATAATCCACGCAGGGGCGCAGAGTACCGTCCTTCTTCTTAACAAAAAAGAACCCCGCCCCGGCCGGAGAGGAAGAAGGCACTATGGTACCGGCGTCAAGAGACACAGACAAATAATCCTCGAGAGCCTTACGTTCGGGAGCCGACAGAGAGTATAGTCTACCCCGAGGAGGAGTGGTCCCCGGAAGGAGATCAATACTACAATCATACGACCGGTGAGGAGGAAGGGAGTTGGCTCGGGACCGACTGAAGACCGTGCGCAGATCATGATATTCCTCCGGCACTCCTGTCAAATCGCCAGGTTCCTCCTGAGAAGTAGGGACAGAAGAAACGGGAGGGATGGCAGACATTAAACACTTCACATGACAAGAAACGTTCCAGGATAGGATAGAATTACTAGACCAATTAATAGAAGGATTATGACATACTAGCCAGGGATGACCCAAAACAACAGGTGTAAACGGTGAACGAAAAATCAAAAAAGAAATAGTCTCACTGTGGTTACCAGATACTGTGAGGGTTAAAGGTAGTGTCTCAAATCTGATACTGGGAAGATGACTACCATCTAAGGCGAACATGGGCGTAGGCTTATCTAACTCTCTGAAAGGAATGTCATGTTTCCGAACCCATGCTTCGTCCATGAAACAACCCTCAGCCCCAGAGTCTATCAAGGCACTACATGTAGCACCCGAACCGGTCCAGCGTAGATGGACCGACAAAGTAGTACAAGATTTTGATGGAGAGACTTGAGTAGTTGCGCTCACCTGTAGCCCTCCGCTTACAGATGAGCTCTGGCTTTTACTGGACATGAATTAACAAAATGTCCAGCAACTCCGCAATAGAGGCACAGGCGGTTGGTGATCCTCCGTTCCCTCTCCTTAGTCGAGATGCGAATCCCTCCCAGCTGCATGGGCTCAGACTCTGAGCCAGAGGAGGGAGATGGTTGCGATGCGGAGCAGGGAAACACCGTTGATGCGAGCTCTCTTCCACGAGCCCGGTGACGAAGATCTACCCGTCGTTCTATGCGGATGGCGAGAGCAATCAAAGAGTCCACATCTGAAGGAACCTCCCGGGAGAGAATCTCATCCTTAACCACTGCGTGGAGTCCCTCCAGAAAACGAGCGAGCAGCGCCGGCTCGTTCCACTCACTAGAGGCAGCAAGAGTGCGAAACTCAATAGAATAATCCGTTATGGACCGTTCACCTTGGCATAAGGAAGCCAGGGCCCTAGAAGCCTCCCTACCAAAAACTGAACGGTCAAAAACCCGAATCATCTCCTCTTTAAAGTTCTGGAACTTGTTAGAGCAATCAGCCCTTGCCTCCCAGATAGCTGTGCCCCATTCTCGAGCCCGGCCAGTAAGGAGTGAAATGACGTAAGCAACCCGAGCTCTCTCTCTAGAGTATGTGTTGGGTTGGAGAGAAAACACAATCTCACACTGCGTGAGAAAGGAGCGGCACTCAGTGGGCTGCCCGGAGTAGCAAGGTGGGTTATTAACCCTAGGTTCTGGAGGCTCGGCAGGCCAGGAAGTAACAGGTGGCACGAGACGTAGACTCTGGAACTGTCCAGAGAGGTCGGAAACCTGAGCGGCCAGGTTCTCCACGGCATGGCGAGCAGCAGACAATTCCTGCTCGTGTCTGCCGAGCATGGCTCCTTGGATCTCGACGGCAGTGTAACGAGCGTCTGAAGTCGCTGGGTCCATTCCTTGGTCGGTTCCTTCTGTCATGCAGGTGAAAGAGGACCCAAAAGCGACTTGGCGAAAACAGAGTCTTTAATCCAGTAAAGTAATTACAAACAAAAAAACACAACTTTCACTCGAAATGACAAGGACAAACTGGAGACTCGAACTTGAACAGCAGGTGAACAGCAGGTTGCCTCGGGAAGGCACTTGAACCAGACAGACTCAGACACCTGCTCACCACGCAGCATCTGAGGAAAACACGACACGACAGGGCGATACACAAACACAGCACGGTGAATACTAAACAAGGAACCGACAGGACAGGAACGGAACACAAAGGAAGAAATAGGGACTCTAATCAGGGGAAAGGATCGGGAACAGGTGTGGGAAGACTAAATGATTGATTAGGGGAATAGGAACAGCTGGGAGCAGGAACGGAACGATAGAGAGAAGAGAGAGCGAGAGAGTGAGAGAGGGAGGGGGAGAGAGAGGGATAGAAAGAGGGAAAGAACCTAATAAGACCAGCAGAGGGAAACGAATAGAATGGGAAGCACAGGGACAAGACAAGATAATAAATGACAAAACATGACAATAATCTTGCTCTTTTCTCATTAATAATCTCATCATGTAGACTAGCCCGGACTGTATCTGCTAGCTATTGGCTAAGGTGCACATGCAATAACAGAGTGGGAATATTCACTATATAACGCAACAAGGCACAGCCTTTTATCCACAACAAGTCAATTTTATGGAAACACATAGTTGGAAAATGTGCATATTGTTTTAATGCAGATTTTTAGAATAGTAGCATGAAAACCTGCCGCGAATTGAAAGGAAACCTAGCTTGTGACTGACAAGTGATTGCACCTGTCCCAGCGAGCGTGGGGTTACCCTGTGAAATATCAGGGACAGTGTTGTATTCACTAGATAACACAGAGGCAAAAGGCTGAAATTGGGGGAGATACTATTTATGCTATTTTTCTCCCCAATTTTGTGATATCCAAATGATAGTTGAGATCTTGTCTCATCGCCGCAACTCCTCACCGCACTCGGTAGTTACGGATTCCCGGTCACGGCTGAGACACAGCCTGGGATCGAACCCGAGGCTGTAGCGGCGCCTCAGCACTGCGATGTAGTGTCTTAGACCGCAAGTCAGTCAGGAGGCTTGCAGCTTTCTTTTCTGTTGCAAGATGTTTTTCTATGACATGAACTAATAAATGGTAAACGCGTTTGGTGCTGCTGCTTTAAAAGTGGTTGTAAAGATGTATGCTGAGAGTCGGGAAGCAAGTTCAGGGAATGAATACATTTAATTAATAAATGAACAAAACAAGAAACACACAGCGCACCGACATGAAACAGGAACAATGTCGACTGGGAAAGAAACCAAAGGGAGTGACATATAAAGGGCAGGTAATCAAGGAGGTGATGGAGTCCAGGTTAGTGTATTATGCGCTTAACAAGTGTGCGCCCAAAAGAGCAGCCTGGTGACCTAGAGGCCGGAGAGGGAGCCCATGTGACAGTGTTGCGGAGGCACCACACAAGATTGAAAAGTACTGGGGCAAATTCTGTCCCGCCACACGTTTTCCGGCAGCTCTGTCATTTATTCTAAAAAGCTAGATACACCCATTTTAAATTACCAGAAGGAAAATGTTTCAAATTACATTAAACTAGCAGCTGAATCCCATTACCGCACAGCAAAAAACATTGGGCTATTTTCACAACCCAATAGATTTACGGCTCTAGATTCATTTTGTTGGATTATTTTCCAAATGCTGGGTTGTTTTCGTAGTGACAACGGGTTGGGTACAAGGTACATTTGTAATAAAAACCCAACAAACGGATGCTGGTTGACATCAAATCTGTGCAAAACCCATTGGCACTTGTTGTGCCACTAAACAGCAAAAACAGGTCTGTTAACCTTTATTTATTGTAATTTAAATGAGCTAATTATTTCGTTAGATACCTCAATTGTTATTTCATATAATTATGGTGACTTCACAGCAATTGCTATACAGCTAGCCTAATCAATAAAACATTTAGCTAGATAGCAGGCTTAGCTAACATTAAAGAAAAAAATCTCCCTACTTTATATCTCATAGCTACACTCTTGTCACAAGATTTTTTTCAATGAAATTGGCCTATGTTGTCTCTATAACCTGTTATTGTTTTATTGTTATAGCCACCGACTGTGTGCAGGACAAGAGAGTGGAAATTCTGTTCCCAATTTAAAATAATTACTGCCGAGGTGAGTCTAGCTCAGAAACCAGCTAGCTATATTCTGCAAAAATATAAACACAACATGTAAAGTGTTGGTCCCATGTTTCTGGAGCTGAAATAAAAGATCCCAGAAATGTTCCATCCGAATGTTGAATGTTAATGTCTCTACCATAAGCTGCCTCCGACATCGTTTTAGAGCATTTAGCAGTACGTCCAACTGGCCTCACAACCGCACACCACGTGTAACCACGCCAGTCCAGGACCTCCACATCCGGCTTCTTCACCTGCGGGGTTGTCTGAGACCAGCCACCTGGACAGCTGATGAAACTGAGGAGTATTTCTGTCTGTAATAAAGCCCTTTTTATGGAGAAAACTCATTCTGATTGGCTGGGCCTGGCGCCCCTGCCCAGTCATGTGAAATCCATAGATTAGGGCCTAATTTATTTATTTCAATTGGCTGATTTCCTTATAGGAACAGGTACTCAGTAAAAAAAAAACATTTGCACGTTGCGTTTATATTTTTGTTCAGTATAGGTCTATAATAGGTTTTAAAATGTATTCATTGGATTTCATACGTTGTTATTGAATTGAAATGTATTAAATTAATTCCATTGTTTGTTATTGCATTAAATGTATTAATTGCTTTGGTTTTTATTGCATTGGTTCTTTTGTTCTTACATCTGATAAAGCTCTTCAGGTAGCCAAGGAGGGAAGGAGTGCTTGAGATTTCCTCCTCCTCCTATAACTCATCCCATTCCTCAACAACTTCATCACCATACTGCTGTACTGACTCCAGACTGCTATACTGCTCCTCCGTTCTCTCCACTGGCTTCCAGTTGAAGCTCGCATCCGCTACAAGACCATGGTGCTTGCCTACGGAGCTGTGAGGGGAACGGCACCTCAGTACCTCCAGGCTCTGATCAGGCCCTACACCCAAACAAGGGCACTGCGTTCATCCACCTCTGGCCTGCTCGCCTCCCTACCACTGAGGAAGTACAGCTCCCGCTCAGCCCAGTCAAAACTGTTCGCTGCTCTGGCCCCCCAATGGTGGAACAAACTCCCTCACGACGCCAGGACAGCGGAGTCAATCACCACCTTCCGGAGACACCTGAAACCCCACCTCTTTAAGGAATACCTAGGATAGGATAAGTATTCCCTCTCACCCCCCTTTAAGATTTAGATGCACTATTGTAAAGTGACTGTTCCACTGGATGTCATAAGGTGAATGCACCAATTTGTAAGTCGCTCTGGATAAGAGCGTCTGCTAAATGACTTAAAAGTAAATGTAATGATGTACTGACATTGCTGACAGGTTAGACCTTTCATCTCTTTCTCTTCACTCTTAGCTAATGTTTTAAAAAATACGTAACTTTGTGTCTTTTTCAAATATAGGGATGACATGTGACTATGGGTGATGGAGTGTCATCGGGCGTGAGTCGTTGTCTTCCATAGGGGTGTCACGCCCTGACCTTAGATATCCTTTTTATTCTCAATGTTTGGTTAGATCGGGGTGTGACGGGTGGGAAAGTCTATTTTTTCTATTTCTTTGTTTTTGGCCGTGTGTGGTTCCCAACCAGAGGCAGCTGTCGATCGTTGTCTCTGATTGGGGATCACATATAAGTTGTCATTTTCCTTTTAGGTTTTGTGGGATCTTGTTTTCTTTTCTTTTTTTTAGTGTCTGTACCTTACAGAACTGTGCGCGGTTATTTTCACACTGGTTATTTTGTTTGAGTGTTTTTGAAAATAAAATCATGAACACCTTTCACGCTGCACTTTGGTCCACTCCTTTGGACGAGCGCGGTAACAGAAGATCCCACCACCAACGGACCAAGCAGCGTGCCCCGGAGTGGAGGA
The DNA here is from genome assembly GCF_021184085.1 of Oncorhynchus gorbuscha. Classification (NCBI taxonomy): domain Eukaryota; kingdom Metazoa; phylum Chordata; class Actinopteri; order Salmoniformes; family Salmonidae; genus Oncorhynchus; species Oncorhynchus gorbuscha. The sequence goes on from NC_060192.1 coordinate 13,796,878, forward strand.
CATCATGGGCAGGGCATGAGAGCCTGTCGTGGAAACAGGCGGATGCAGCGAGGGAGGAACAGCGACTAGACCAGGAGTCACGGCAACGACGGAAGCCCGAGAGGCAGCTCCTAAAACAATTTTGGGGCCAACTCTCCGTGCTTACCGTGGAGAGCATGTGACCGGTCAAGCACCGTGTTATGCAAGGATGCACACTGTGTCTCCAGTGTGCATTCACAGCACGGTGCGCTCTGTTTCAGCTCCCCGCAGTTGTGGTGCTGATCTCCGGTGCGTCTCTTCAGCCCAGGATATCCTGCGCCAGCTCAACGCACTGTATCCCTAGTTCGCTAGCACAACCCAGTGCGGCCTGTTCCAGCTCCCTGCACTTGTCGTGCTACAGGGGGTATTCAGCAAGGACTAGGAAGTGCCAGCAAGTGCCAGCTCTACTGTACCCGAGAGAAGTGTGCGCTTTCGTTTTCACTTTGGTTATTTTGTTTGAGTGTTTTGAAAATAAAAATCATGAACACTTTCCATGCTGCGCTTTGGTCCACTCCTTTCGACGAGAGCTGTAAACAAGTGGGAGAAAAGGGCATGCTGAAACCCTTCTAATGGTAAGATACAGTGAAGAATATACTAGGCCTGTCATAGGGGCCCTGTAGCTCAGTTGGTAGAGCATGGTGCTTGTAACGCCAGGGTAGTGGGTTCGATCCCCGGGACCACCCATACGTAGAATGTATGCACACATGACTGTAAGTCGCTTTGGATAAAAGCGTCTGCTAAATGGCATATATTATTATTATTATTATTATTATATTATTATTATTATATTATTATTATTATTATTATATATTATATATATAATTATGCGTGTGACATACTTTATTCATTCCTTATGTACAAATGTCCTGATCCAATGTTTTCCTGATCACATGATTTGAGATTTGTTTGAAATGTTTTCCCCTATAGACCCATTTGATTCCAGGCACACTGCCGCCTCATACAGAATGGATGGGGGAAATAATCCGACCCTAATACAACCTGTAAGTATACAGACATTAATGTAATATGACCATTTATACAATGCAGTCCAACTGTACTGTCAGTGCAGCAGAGAAATGCCCTTATCCAGATGACAAAGACATTTCTAACAGACCTGCTAAACCTTTGTTTTGTACTTTTAAGGTTGGCAGTAGCCTACCTCCAGCAGGCAGAGCCAATAAACATTTGTCCACCAGCTCAGGGACACGCTACACTGCTCACAGCCCTGTGTAATGTTCAATGTAATTTCATTTACTGGACACTTGCTGGACCTTTTGAAACAGTGTCTTTGTCTAGTTTTTAATTTATTTTTATTTTTTTTACTTCCCATGCGTTAGGGATAGGGAGGGTGATGAGTGGGAGTGGGTTATCAATGGTAATTTGTTTAAAATGTAAACTTATTAAATACAACTCTTTAATATTAATAATCACATTGTAATTCTAGGACAAATCAGTTTTATTATCATTCCTAATCTCAATATATATTTAAATGAATGATAAATAACAAAATAAACTAGCATAGATTGGTTATTTAAAAAATCTATTGGGTTCTATTTAACCCAACTCAATCAAGTTTGCTGACAACACAACAGTGGTAGGCCTGATTACCAACAATGACGAGAAGAGGTTAGAGTCCTGGAGAAGTGGTGCCAAGGAAATAACCTCTCAACAAAACAAAGGCGCTGATCCTGGACTATAGGAGACAGAGGGAGCACGCTGACCATCCTCATTGACGAGGCCGCAGTGGATATGGTTGCTTAAGGCCTGATATGGGCTCTCAACACTGACACCGTGGAGAAGAAGGCGTGTCAGAAATTCAGCATCCTCCCCTAAGACCCTCCCAAACTTCTACAGATGCACCATTGAGAGCATTCTGTTGGGATACATAACCTCACCACCCTCAACCGCCTGACTCTCCAGAGGGTGGTGTGGTGGGACGCTGCCTGCCCTCCAGGACATTTACGCCACTCGATATCAAGGGAAGGCCAAAAAGGTCATTATAAGGACCTCCATTACTCGAGCCACGGACTGTTCACTTGGCTACCGTCTGAAAGACGGAGACAGTACAGATGCATCAGTCGGGACCAAGAGACTGAAAGACAGCATCTGTTGAACCGCAATCACTAGCAGTCTACCAGGTTATGCACACTCACTCACACAAAACACACACCTCATACTTACAAATACGTGCACACAGTCTTGTACACCACACAATTCAGTCCCAATTCAGTAGCCTTACCCTAACCAGAACCTAACCTGAACCCTAACCCTAAATCTAACCCTAGCACCCAAACCCTAAAACTAACCCTTGCTCCTAACCCTAATTCTAACCTTAACCCTAAACCCCCTAGAAATAGCATTTGACCTTGTGGGGACCAACAAAATGTTCCCAGTTGGTCAAATTTTTGTTTGTTTACTAATCTTGTGGGGACTTCTGGTTCCCACAAGTATAGTTAAGCAAGTCCACACACACACACATTTGAAATACTTTGGTTTATAAAATAATCAAATTTACATTACAAAAGGAATCAAACATTTCAAAGGTACCTGTATGCATGGCACTCAAGGATACCGAAAGCGTCTCCTTCTCCAAACAGCTAGGCTGCCCACGACAGCTGAAACAGAGCAGTACCTTGCCAACTGCTTTGCCCTAGTTTTTGTCAGGCTCGCAATCTGGAGGCCACGCACTGCAAGCCTGTGTACATGGCCAAGACTGCCAAATATCAGCGCCACCAGCTTGCACCTACACCCGAGGCTGTCCAAGCATGCCACGAGGGTCTGGCACTTAAGCGAACACACACACACAGCCAACTCTGCTGTCCCATGTATTAGAGTAAGTATTCCCAAACTGGGGTGTACGCGCAATGCCAAATAAAAATGTGATTCACATTGAAAAAAAAATTAAAAATAGAGACACATACCAGCTCTAATGGTACTGTAGTACTGCTAATTACCAGCAGTACTACACCTGCACCTGTCGATGACACAAGTTGTTCTGCTTTCACAAACACATCCAATGATAGCATCAGTAATTCTACATTTGTTGTTAGCCCAACTAGTATGGACACTGACAATTGTGAATCTGATGCAGCTGAAGAGCTACTGTCTTACCCAGGAAAGCACCGAACAACAGACAGGGACGTTGGACCATTGAAGAGGTGCAAATATTATGAGAACTACATTGATTTGGGGTTCACTTATATTTGGAGTAGTGTCTTTCCTCAGCCACAGTGTGTTATATGTGCAAAAGTACTATCTCACAACTCAATGAAACCTTCACTCTTGTGCAGACATTTAGAAACAAAACACGCAATTTGAAAAATAAGCCACATTAGTTTTTGAGCGAGAATAAAGACTTTCGAGTAGTAAAACATGTATAAAAGCAACAGATAACATTAATAAGAAGGGGCTAGAAGCGTCTTATATGGTGAGCTACCAACTGGCTAGGACAGGCAAGACCCATACTATTGTGAAGGACTTCATTACTCCTGTTGCCGCGGATATGGCTGGTACAATGCTGGGGGGAAAAGCCCAAAAAACTATACTGACAATGTCATCATAAAACCACACTGTTTCACAATGCATCAATAACATGGTAGGAGATGTTTTGAAACAATTACTGCTTCGCATACAGTACAAGCCAGTGAATTCTATGCATTACAGCTGGATGAGTCAACAGGTCCTGGCACAGCTCCTGGTATATGTCCATTGCGTTTATGGGGGGTCAATTAAGGAAGAAATCCTCTTCTGGAAACCAGTAGAACAAGAGAGGATATTTTTAAAGTAGTGGACAGCTTTGTGACATCAAATGGACTTTGGTGGTCAAGATGTGTTGGTATCTGTACTGATGGTGCAACAGCCATGACAGGGAGACATAGTGGAGTGGTAACGCGGGTGCAAGCAGTTGCTCCTGACACCACTTGGGTACACTGCAGCATCCACAAAGAGGCTCTTGCTGCCAAGGGAATGCCTGAAAGCTTGAAAGCTGTTTAGGACACTACGGTGTTAATGGTTAACTTTGTTAAAGCAAGCTCCCTGAACTCTCGTATATTTTCTGCACTGTGCAATGATATGGGCAGCGACCATGTAACGCTTTAACAACATACAGATGTGCGCTGGTTATCAAGGGGCGAAGTATTGACAAGTTCTTTTAAATTAAGAGATGAGCTTAAAGTTCTCTACTTACCAAAATGTTCACCTGTCTGACCGGTTGCATGATGATGAGTTTCTTTCACGACTGGCCTATCTGGGTGATGTTTTATTCTCCTGAATGATCTGAATCTAGGATTACAGGGACGGTCCGCAACTATATTCAATGTGCGGGACAAAATTGAGGCTAGGATTAAGAAGTTGGAGCTGTTCTCTGTCTGCATTAACAAGGTGTTACGGTTTTCTTCCGTCGAAAGAGAGTCGGACCAAAATGCAGCGTGGTTAGTTTGATACATCTTTAATGAAGAAAAAAACAACAAACGAAACGTGAAAACCTATACAGCCTATCTTTTTTTTAAATAAAAAATAATTTATTATCTTCAATACCATTCATTCTTTACAACACATCATTTTCATACATACTCAAATAATTGTATTTTAATTAAACTAATTCAACTAAACGTAAAGCCCAAACAAAACCTCAGGGGAGCATCTTCCCCTCCCCGTTACCCTACAAAATACCTTTCCCTATCTCCCCGTCCCTAATCTATCCCCTTACAAATCTAAATGACACCCAGCCCTAAAACCCCTTCCACCTCTCCCGAGCAGCATGCTGCCCCCACTTCCTCTCCTCCCTCTTCATCCTCCCCCTCAAATATCCTTCCACCCTCCTCACTATCCCTTCCACCCCCAATCTCTCCCTGTCTTCACCATGTTCTGCCTTGCTTCCAACAGCCCCCGTTTAAAAAGACTCATGAGAAGCCAGAGCAGAAACCTGTCCCTATCCGTCCCTCTCGCTCTCCCTACACCTCTCTCTAACCTGGCCCACGTCAATACAAAACCCCCTTTACCAAACCTAACAGCACCCGTGCCCTAGCCCATACTACTCCGGCAAAGGCACAGTCCCAAAAGACATGACGCACAGTCTCCTCCCTGCCAGATCTTGGACAGGTGGGGGATTGCACCAAACTATACCGGTACATGATGGAATGTACCGGCAAGCAATTATGGAGGCTCAACCAATTCAGGTCCTTGAGCCTGTTGTCCAGACCTCGCGTCTGCACTCCCTCCCAGACCACTTCCGAGATGCCCACTACAGGCGCCGGACTCCCTGCCTTTCTGACCTCCTCGTACAGGTGCCTGTGATCTAAACCTACTCGGGCAACTTCTACCTCAGGGTGCGCACGCAGCCACTTGGCCGCATGACCAGAGTGCCACGGCAGCTGTTCCGCCCGAGGACCCGTGTTAGACCACACCATTACGCTTCTCGCCTGATACGAGAAGAACACCCGCAGGAGGTAACCGGACGGGTGTATCACTGGCTGAGCAAGCTCTGTTAACAAGAAAGAAACAAAAATTGTGTCCAGCTTGAGGGGGAAATGTGGTACCCCCCTACCTCCCTCCCCGATGGGACAGATCATGCGTGCCCTGGCGACTCACTCGCACCTGCCACTCCACATAAAATGAAACACAAGCCTCACTAGAGGCCTCCTCAGACAAGCCGGCAATGGGTAGATGTATGCCAAATACAAAATAGACGGCAACACATCCACCTTTAGGACCAGGACTTTGCCCATAAAAGACAAATACCTAGCCTTCCACATTGCTAGCTTCCTCTGTACCACTGCGATACGCATGTTCCAGTTTAGCGTCGCTGAGCCGGAGGTCTCAAAATGGACCCCGAGAATCCTCAGGGCCCCCTCACAGAGAGATAACCCCCCAGGCACATCCGTTCTACCGCACCATCTTCCGAAAAACTTGACGGAAGACTTTGCATGGTTCAGAACTGCTCCCGACGCTCGGGTGAAATCCCCAAAGATGGCAAGGGACCTTGTCAGGCATGAGTCCTTGCACAGCAGCAAGGAAGTGTCGTCGGCGTACTGCGTCATCTTAACACACAGCCCACCACTTCCAGGGATCAGCAAGCCTTCCACCCCTGTGTCTTCCCTAATGGCAGCCCCCAGAGGCTCCATGTACAGAACGAAGAGGAGAGCCGAGAGTGGGCACCCCTGCCTGACCCCAGACGAGAGGTCAAAACCACACCCAAGTGACTATTTACACTAACTCGGCACCCCGCTCCGACATAAAATGTACGAATCCATCCTATGAACTTCTCCCCAAATCCTAATCAACCTAACACTCAAAGGCTTTCGCCTGATCTAGCGCTGCTACCATTAAAGGCAGTCCTCTATCTTCAACCCAAGCGATGGAGTCCGTGATTAACTGTAGGTTACATCTAATAGAGCGGCCCTCTACCCCGCACGTCTGATCCTCATGGACGACGTAGGGAAGGGCTGTGCGCAACCGGTCTGCTAAAACCTTTGCAAGTAGCTTGTAATCTACACACAGCATGGTCAACGGCCGCCAGTTGCCAAGGTCTGTTACTTCCCCCTTCTTATATAAAAGTGACAGCACACCAACAGCCATTGATCCCCCGGGACCCCGTCTCAAGGATGGCCTTCAAGACTTCGAGGACCACTGGTCCAAGTATACCCCAAAACTTGAGATAAAACTCAGCCGGCAGCCCATCCATCCCAGGCACCTTCCCTTTTCCCATCCTCCTAAGAGCGCTCTCAACCTCTTCTAGTGAGATCTGGGCCTCCATCACTTCTCTAATGTCCTCCGGCAACTGCCTGGACAAGTGTTCTAAAAACACATTTCCCTGCTCTACATCTATTTCCCTTTCCTTAAATAAACCTTGGAAATGATCAGTTGTCACCCTGACCATATCCTCTGGCTCTCTAACTATACTACCATTTTCTTCCCTAATGCCATGCATTACCTTCCTACTCTGTCTGGCCCTAACCGACTTAAAGAACATAGCAGAACAAGTCTCATTATGTTCTAGAAAGCCACTATGCGCACGCTCCAGGAAAGCTCGAGCCTTCCGCTCCTGCAACCCCTTTAGGGTTGCGGATCTCTCCCAGTCAAACGACCCGCCGAGGTTGCCTGCCTCGTATTCGAGTTCAATTAACCTTTGGATACGATCCACCTTCCTCCTCTCCTCCCTTTTTTTCCTCTTGCAATATCCTATTATAAAAGCCCTAATCCTCACCTTAACTAATTCCCACCACTTTAACACCCCCTCGCACATGGACCGGAGGCCTTCAAGCCTCCAAAAGAAACCATAAAACCCGTCAACAAAAGCCTGCTCCTCCAGCACATCCCGATCTAACTTCCAGTACCCCCTACCAAAGAGGCAGACTGGCGACCCCACCTACAGGAGCACCCCGTCGTGATCTGAAAAGAAAACAGGCAACAGCCGCCCAGACAACTTACCCAAAGACCTGGGTACAAAAATATAGTCGAGCCTCCGCTCAACCCCCCTGGAGTTGCGCCATGTAGGACCGGCCATTTTCGGAGTAGTGTGCAGACCACCATCTACCAGACCATGGCAAGCCATTAGCCCGGCAATGGCACCTGCACTGCTATCCCCCCCTATTCCTAAATCTGTATTAAAATCCCCTCTATCACTAATTTCCTATTTGTGACACACAGGGGCGTCAGACAGTCCACCATCTCCCTCCTGTCTGCCACCACCTGTGGCCCATACACCACCACTAATCTAAATTTACAATCCCTTATCGTGACATCCACCCCTATAACCCTCCCCTGCATTACCGCAAAAGAATCCTCCACTTTTAGCTCCCTGTGCCCACACAAAATCCCTACCCCCGATGAGTGCACCCCCCCAATACCCCAAACCGACTCCCCCTTGTCCCACTCCCTCTTAAACTTACTAACATCCCCTCCATCCCTCAGGTGAACCTCCTGTAAAAAAACAAAAATCAAACCCCACACCCTCCAAATAACTAAAAACCGCCCTCCTCTTAACAAAATCCCTTAAACCCCTTACATTTAAACTAACAAAAGTAAAATTAGACCCCATGAAAAAATAAAAACATGTAATACACTCAAATTCTAAACCCAGACAGAAAAAAACAGGAGACTCACCCGATGCTCCCCTGCTCCGTATCTACCGGTGAGAACACCATCCGTACTCCCGACATCCCCCCCTCTTCCTCCATCTCACCAACCCAGGATGCAGGAATAGTGTTTGGCTCTGGGGTGCCCTGCACCCTGGGTCTACCCCCACACTCCTCCCCCTCCCCAGTGCTGCAGCTGGTTTGGAAAAAAATCGGGGAGGCTGAGTCCCCAAACAAAAAACTCCCCACCTCCTCCTGTACCCAGTCCTGAGTCTTGTTAGGTGTGTCCCCACCCAACAGAAGTTGAGGGCCTGGGGAAACCAGCAGCATCCCCGGGGGGTTTCTCCCACCCCCATCACTCTCTTGGCCATCCCCTCCCTCTCACTGTCGGCCAATCGCACCCTCCTCTTCATTCTCTTCTTTGGTGATGGCGGCAGTGGAGAGATACCACCCCCCCCCCGCCAGCTCCTCCACCATACACCTCATCTCTTCCACCAGGGCACTTTCCCCCCAGTCCACTTGCTCTTCCACCATCTCCTTCTCCACCACTCCTCCCTCGCTTTCTTCTCTCTCATGCTCCTCCACTCAGTTGCCTTCTTCCGCCGCTTTTCCTGGTTCTCCTACTCCTGTGCTGTCCGTTTCCTTCTCTCTTCCATCCGCCGCTTCTTGCTCCTCCTCCTTCCTTGCGCCCTTCCCCTCTGGACCTGTACTCTGATCATGAGGTGTGCTTCCTTCCCCTCCTCTTCTTCCCCCATCCCCCACTCCTGCTCCCCCCCCAGCCGCAGACGCATATGAACTCTGACGAGCCGGGCACCCCCGCCACAGGTGTGCTGACGAGCCACACCCATGGCACGTCTTTGGCTTGTCACAATCCCTCGCCTCGTGTTCCTCAGATCCACAAAATCTGCATTTTCTTGTGCTGCACGAGGCGAATATGTGTCCGTAGGCCATACAGCGCCTGCAAAATGGGGGCTGACGTGCATAAAACAACGTCCCCCTGTCAGCCCCTAGGGAGAACATAGCAGGAGGATGGAGGTAGCCACCATGTCCCTTTGGGTCCTCTCTGAGGAGGGTCTGGAAGCCTCTCCTCCCATTCCAAAACCCAAGTGAGTCTTTGAGGTGCCTTGCTGAGGAGACGTTATCCATGTATCTCCCCAGAAAAGCCCTCACCTCTTCGTCCTTAACGTAAATTAAATGTTGACAGTTTACAACCCTAAAGTTATTCTTCGCCAGGCTTGTTATTTCATAGTGGCTCATCGGCCTCTCACCTCTCACTGCTCTTGCCCTTCTCAGGATATCATCGTGTTTCTCCTCTGTATATAGTGCCACGTCGTATGCTCCCTCCAACGAGTTGCCTTGGAAACAAAACACGTCCTTCACCGTCAGCTTTAGAATCCCCATCAATATTATCCTTCCAAAAGTTTCCCGTCCTAAAGGCTCCAACTCCTTTTCCTTCCAAGCAAACCGAATCGTGTTGGCCAGCCCAATCCCAGGGACCGACCGTGTTGATGTATTTTGCACCATCTCCGCAAGGAGAATGGCGCTCGTTCTCTTCTCTTCCAAAACAAGGAAAAAATAAAAACCAAAGTGACTGAGCCTATTCTGGTGCAAACAAACGCAGAGACAGGAACAATCACCCACAAAATACTCAAAGAATATGGCTGCCTAAATATGGTTCCCAATCAGAGACAACGAAAATCACCTGACTCTGATTGAGAACCGCCTCAGGCAGCCATAGACTATGCTAGACACCCCACAAAACCCCAAGACAAAAACGCACCACAAAAACCCATGTCGCACCCTGGCCTGAAAAATAAATGAAGACAAACATATTATACTTCGACCAGGGCGTGACACAAGGACAACACACAGGTCTTTTCATCATTGTATGATTTTTGTGTGCAAATGAACTCAAGCTTACGGACAATGTCAAATGTGATATAGCGAAGCACCTGAGTGAGTTGGGTGAGCAATTACGCAGGTACTTTCCCGAAACGGATGACACAAACAACTGTATTTGTTATCCCTTTCATTCCCTGCCTCCAGTACACATACCGATATCTGAACAAGAGAGGCTCATTGAAATTGAAACAAATGGTTCTGTGAAAAGTGAATTTAATCAGAAGCCACTGCCAGATTTCTGGATTGGGCTGCGCTAAGAGTATCCTGCCTTGGAAAATTGTGCTGTTAAGACACTGATGCCCTTTGCAATCACGGACCTATGTGAGAGTGGATTCTCGGCTCTCACTAGCATGGAAACTAAATACAGGCACAGACTGTATGTGGAAAATGATTTAAGACTAAGACTCTCTCCAATACAACCCAACATTGCAAAGTTATGTGCAACCTTTCAAGCACACCCCTCTCATTAACCTGTGTTGAGTTATTCACGATTTTTGATGAACAAATAAGGTTTCATTTGTCAGATGACAAAATAACGAGCAAAATTATTGATTATTATTATTTGTGCCCTGGTCCTGTAAGTGCTCTTTGTCACTTCCCACGAGCCGGGTTATGACAAAAACTCACACTCATTCTTATGTTTAATAAATGTATCGTATAGTGTGTGTGTGGCAGGCTTACAATGATGGCAAAAAACAGCGCTGAACCTGGTGATAGAGGGGGTACGCAACTGGAGGTTGAATGTTGTACGGAACTATAAAAAGTTTGGGAACCACTGCTCTAGTACATCTACTGATGTACATATCATTCTTAGTATATCTTGTGTAAATTCATCCGGTGTATATACATATAGATTGCATTATATACAGTGCTATTTGAGTTATTAATTTGATTCATTCTGACATTTCTTGATATCGTGTATTTTTTTATGTATTATTTGTGTACTTGTTTGACATTTTACTGCATCGTTAGGAGCTAATAACACAAGCAATTCGCTGCACACGCTATAACATCTGCTAAACTGAGTATGTGACCAGTAAACTGATTTGATATAATTCCATAACCCAATGCGGGGTTAAAAAAAAATCTACTCTATGCGTTTGGATAAAATAGGTTCTATAATGACCCATGGTTGGTTTACCGGTTGGGTTAGTGAGCGGTACCCATTTGTTTTTAGTGAGCAGCTAAACATCCTCTCCCGTTTGTGGCTCTAGCAAATTCCCTCCCTTCCTTCCCTCCTCCCTACCCCTCCCCTCTGCAGCTCTCCACAGTACTGAATAACCCCCATTACCTGTGGGCAAAACTGAATTAGAGAATAACCAATGACAGCCAAGCGCAGCCGCCTCTGTTCAGATAAATAAGGTGAAACCGTGTGTGTGCTGTCTTGTCCAGAGTCAATTAAATCCTAAGAGCTGTAGCCTAGCCGCCTACCTAGTTGAGGGAATGTGGAGGAGTAGACATGGCCAGATGTGAGGATAAGGGGAGCTAATTTAATTAATGAGTTGGATGCTGTTCTTTTCATTATCAAGCCTAGTTAAACATACTGGGGCATGACAACACGGAAAATGGGAAAGGAGATTAACACTGTCAGATTCACAGTCCTCACCAGACTAAGCTAATCTCCAGCAAAGCGTAATGCGTTCTACTGCCTCTCTCTTTTTCCTCTCTCTGACTCTCCATCTGTCTCTGTTTCTTTCTCTCTCTCCCCCACTCCCTTTCAGCTTCATATTTCCTTCATTCAAACCTATTTCTACTTCTTTTCTCTGTTTTCTGCCACTCTCTCCCTTGTCATTTTTTTCCTTTCTCATTTATCTCTCCATTCGATCTTCCTTAGTCCCTCTCCATCCCATTCACCTTCAACCAATCTCTCTCTCCTCCCTCTCTCCTGCCCATTTCTTCATTCCCCCTCTATATGCTGAAACAATGAGCCGTAAGCAACATTGATCTGAGAGAGAAAGTGATATGAGTTTGCTTCTGAACCCAAATCAACTGAGCCATTCCAAGCCAAAACTAGGCCAATCAAGATATACTAGTGATATTAAGCTTAACAGACCAGCTTTAGCTGGCTATGTCTATGTTCTAACTAGTGTGTAGTGCCATGGTGCCTGAATATACGACATTGAACAAATCCTCATTCCACTGATCACCTGGAGAAAATCAATATATGCTCTGCACTAAATATGGTTAGTATATCTAGGAGATGGAGGGTTGTGAGGGTCTACTGTTGAGGGGAGGATGATCAAGTTGAGTACTACTGTATTTTAACTTTGAGTGGATGGATGGTATTGACTGGTCCTTAATGGAGGAGATGCTGAGTGTCACCAATTTCCACCACCCCCCACCCCCCTACAATCACCTTGATTTACCCAAGGGACTGCATCATACTATTGCAACATACTCTGCTGTAAGCCTATAACACACATTGGCCTCCTATCCCCCATGCTAGTTATGGCTACACCACAGGAGGTTGGTGGCACCTTTGGCTCGTGGTAATGGTTGGAGTGGAATAGGTGGAATGGTGTCAAATGCATCAAATACATGGTTTTCATGTGTTTGATGCCATTCCATGCACTCCGCTCCAGCCACTATTATGAGTCGTCCTCCCCTGAGCAGCCTCCACTAGGCTACATGCCTTGCTCCTTTCTGCAGGTTTTCTTGAAAAGTATTGCACTGAAAGCAAGGGAAACATGTAGATGACTATAATGATTACATGCGTGTGTAGAAGGGCAGGGGGGGGTTGGTAAAAAGTGAACAAGGAGAGAGGAGAGGGGAGAAGTAAGAGGAGAGAGGGGTTTCTTTGATTGCCTGAAGCCCATCTCTCCCTCCCCCTTCATCCAGTCAGAGAAGACAGAGACACAGATGCCTCATCTCAATGTTCTCTTATCTAGCCCTCTCTCACGCCACTTCTTTCTTTTCATTTCTTCTCTTACCTGCCTTTATTAAACTCTAAAGCAGGCTGAAGACTGACAGAGAAAGACCACTTCAAATGAGAGGAGGCTCAAACTGGGAGCTGTCCACGGCTTCACAGCCTCTCTGCAGATCAAGAGTAGTCGTACAGGCTGGAGCTTGGAGCTTGAAGGCCTAGGCAGGAGACAACTCACTGCACAGCCAATGGCAGACAGACGGATGGACAAACAAGTTTACTGAGCTCTGCTGTCTCTTACTGGTAATCCTGAACTTTAACTTTGTATGGGGTCGACGAAATCAACTGTGACTTCGGAATGGCACATACTGTACATTAGCCTGTGTGGCTGCGGAAGACTTATGAAAACACAATCACTGACAAGAGGAAAAATACTGTACATGGAGAAAGGAATGTGCATTTAGTGGTCTAAAATGAAACAGTAATAGAAAAGGAAATCATAGTAGCTCACTAAAATGAATCACAGGCGCGGCAGGTAGCCCAGTGGTTAGAGCGTTGGACTTGTAACCCGAAAGGTTGCAACATCGAATCCCCGAGCTGACAAGGTACAAATCTGTCGTGCTGTCCTGTATGTTCTGTTCCTAGGCCGTCATTGAAAATAAGAATTTGTTCTTAACTGACTTGTCTTGTCAAATAAAAGTTATAATTAAATTTAAAAAATCACAGGAATAGAATATCAAATGCAACTGTGTCAAATGGCAGCAGGTTTAAAAAGCACAGTGGGATGGGTGCACATTGGAGCACGTGAAGGAACCCAGACATTTTGCATGCTTCAGAGAGAGCTGACAACAATGAAAATGATAGCATTGTTCTAGGAGCCCCTATTCCATCAGCTATTCAATAAAATGTATCATGTAAATGTTTCCCCCGTGTGAGGTTCTCAAAGTCAAGTGAATGGTTCTTGCTGCGTCCAACTTCAGTGTTGCATCTCACATGTCTTCCCATATTGCCAGATTTGGATGGGCACTTCAAATTAGCTCATAATACATCTATATATTTATACTGTAAACATGTGTTACGGATACAGTTATCCTGTGTGTGTGTGTATCCTGTGTGTGTGTTTCTTTTCTCTCCTTCTCCACTCACAGGTGAAAATCATCACTCCCCAATCAGTCAACAATCAATCATCAATCAGAAGACACACCTCCTACTATTTCCTGACCTATCACAATTCCTTCCCCATGGTTTAAAAACCCCATCATTTGTTTGTTCAAAAGCTCAGCTCAGCTCAGCTCAATCTCTCTGTAAATGCCATGTCTGTAGGTCTCTGTGTTTCACTCTCGCTTTATGTCTTAACCTCTCTTTTGTTTAAAGCACCTCCATAGCACTTTGTCATCACCTGTGAGTATTGTTTTTGGTTATGGTGTTTGTTTGTTTGCTGGTGGGAAAAGGGGGAAACCAAGACAAGTCGCCCATGGGCATACACTACCCGTAGGTGAACTTTGTTAAATACACTAGTTAGAACTGGGCGGACCACCCACTGTATTTTTGGTTAGTTAGTTAGTTGTTGTTAAAGTAAGCTAGTCTAGCTTAGGAGTGTGTTTTGTATATTTATTGTTTCTTTCCTTGGGTCCAGCTCAGCCCCTTTTCCTGCTCCCCCCATTACCGTGTGTTTATAAATAAACCTAGAGTTTGACGGTAGATTTCTGTTGTCGTGGTTATTTCGTGCACACTTTTACTTTGTCACAATAATAATTTGCATGAGTTATGTTACGGGTCTCATTACCATCCCCCCCTAGACTGTCGGGCCAAAAGGTAGTCGTAACAACATGTATATCCTATATAAATTCGCTTTTACTTCATGTGAACTTTGTGTAAATTCCTGTCTGTGTTCTGTCTCTAAATCAGCAAGTACAATTCTGAGGATGTGTGAACGCACTTGGCGAATAAAGGTGATTCTGATTCTGACAAGAAACTAAGATTAACAGTGAAAAAAATGGAACCTATGAGAAAATAGTCTCCATAGAAACAGAGAGAAAATAAATGAACGACAAGGAAGCATCTGCTCTTGTAAACATGTGTCACAAGTCCGACCGAGGGTGTTCTCCCTTCCCGGGCGGGAGGCGCTCGGCGGTCGTCGTCACCAGCCTATTAGCTGCCACTGATTGTCTTTCCTCCCCCTCCTTGTATGTTTATTGGTAGCACTTGTTTATGTATGATTAGTTTGTCTTTATTAGACAGCCGGCCCGCCTGGTTGTTGTGCGGGATTATTTCAGTGTAACCTTCGGCTCTGTTGTAGAGGTACGTGTTAGTGCCTGGTCGTGATTTTTCCGTTGTACATTTTCATTCCCTGTGTTTGGGGCCGTTACTATTGTGAGCACCCTGTGCTATTGGTGCTATTAAAGACGCACAGCATTGCACTCTCTGTCTCCTGCGTTTGACTCCACACCCACGACACCCGGAGCATTACAACATGAAAAGACGTTGTAGAAAAGAATATCCTGGAAAACTTCCAGATACATTTTTTTCCCCCAAATATACTCTTTCTGTCTGTAGTAATTAATGACTTTGCATAACAATCACTGAAATCGAGAGATTTTAATAAATGGTAACTCTAACAACAACAAAAATTAAAAATATTACAAAGAGGTGACTGAGAGAACATAGAATTTTGGTGAAAAACAGTCAAATAAATAGCTTGGGGGGGGGGATATGAAATGAGGTAAATAAGAGGATGACAGTAAGGTTCAGTTCAGCTCAGTGACACTCCACTACAGTGTAACCAAATCAACGCCTTAGCCATGGGATGAGTGATACTAGCTGAATCTTTACGTTAGAAAAACATCTTAAGTCTTGTAACCAACATGCAACATTCTGATCCCCATTGGAGTCAGACTTAGGATAATTGTACAAAACAACACACATTTTAAAATGTGTGTCAACGTGGTGTTTTTCTCTTAGAATCTACAAATCATATCAATGCAACTGTATGTCAAGGGACTCAAAACTTCCCCTTTTATCAGGCGCTTACTTGGTTTTAGAGACCATAGCCCAGCAAATTCCCCAAAGGAATGACGTAATATCATACGCTGACAGAGGCTGGAACCCTATGGACACCAGTCGCACGGTTCCCTAGTCTTTTAAAATCAGGAGATGGGGGGAAAACATACCATGCAGACGGCTCTGTTCCCATAAGTCCTCCCTGACCTGACGGTGGGTCCAGGGGGACCAGAGTTAGTCTTCAAATGAAATCTGCTGTGATATGATGGATCATCCCAGAGTGATCCGATATTTGGACGGGAGCTGGAGGGGGACTAGTGGGATTATCACAGGATGTGATGGGCCAGATTAGGGAGAGGACGTAAACCTGATGGAGAACGGGTTACAGATAAACACTGCTGGTCAGTCAGTCTAGACTACACTCCAATAGGCTACAGAAAATAATAACACCTCTACTGTATCCAAATTGATTACATCATACACACTCAGAATATACCCTTATTCAGCATTATAAAGGTTCTAATCTCATTCAATTGTATAGATGAATGAATTCCACTAACGTTAGGATAAAGTATGTTTCGGATAGAGCCACAGCGTCAGTCAACATACTGTGAAGGTGATGGATCACTTTGATCTGACTTTGACAAATTCAATATTTAAGTTAGAGGTAAAGCTTCTGTTGATAACGCCAGACATACATGTCACGTATACACACACACAAACACAAAGACATTTATGTACACAAGCACGCATGCGCATACACACACACACACGTTGCTTTATTCATTGTTTACCTAAACAGATGAGATTTCTCAGCCAGAACTTTAATTGAAAACTCGCTTCAAATGGAAAATGTACAATGCTGTCAAAAGCCAAACGAACAGCACACATGTCACAGGGAGGAAGAACAAAACAATCAGAATTACCATACATATGCAAATATCATTCATCGGAAGTCATTATTGCAACAATTTATCTTTGGCAATCATTGAACCATTTTAATCAGGATCGTTACAAATGGTTGATTATTCATTATGTCCTGTAATTAGATCGTAAATCGTATGGATATACTAGGTGAGGCTTTTGAAGGAGAGCAGTCGCTGGGGACAAATAGAAAACCAGCTAAGGACAAATATTAGGCATACAGGGACCAAGGCCAGATGGGGACATGCGTTCCTGTGCCAGGTCTCCTTAGAGAGAAATGTATCCGATTGATCCATTGTTGTTTAGACCTCACTGTTCAATAGGAGTGCAGAGGTGAAAGGTCAGTCATGCAGGTGTGGAAGCTCAAAGGTAATTTACACATGGATTGGCTGTCTGTTGTTCTGCCCCTGAGCAAGGCAGTTAAACCCACTGTTCCCCGGGCACTGAAGACGAGGATGTCAATTAAGGCAGCCCCCCGCAACTCTGATTCAGAGGGCTTGGGTTAAATGCGGAAGACACATTTCAGTGGAAGGCATTAAGTTTTACAACTGACTAGGTATCCCCCTTTCCCTTTCCTGTTGCCAAGACAACAACAGTGAGTGTTTGATGAGGTCTTTGTTTGTGGACTGTCAATAGCCGGGAGGTCATTAGTTAAATGGTGTGCGGTGCAGTTGTATTATGTGTAGTGTACACAGTTGGGACCAAGGGTGTGCGGGAGAGAATTCTAAGGACATAAATCCAAGTGCAGCTTTAAGATCTTTACCTTAGATCCCTTTTTACCATCTCTGATAGGGCTGAATATTTGACTGTAGGAACAAGCAGATGGAGATAACATTGTCAGAACCAGGGAAGTACAAGGACAATGCATGTCAAAGTTATTTGCTTCTGTCCATATCCATCCACCCCAACTCTGCTCTGTCTGCCTTAGGGGACAGAGTAATGACCAAGCTGACCTGCTTGTGCCTGAGGCTGGTCATGGAGCCTGCGTTCCATATTTCTGCTCTGTTCTCCTCTGTTCTGCTTTGTCTCTGTTAATGCCTCAGCTGGGCCTCCGGTAAATCAATTGAGGGCTGATCTTTAAAAGCTGGCGCGTCAGCGAGCACATTAGCCCCATTTGCACTTCATTACGTGCACCGCTGGGCAGTGCTGAACACTCACAATCAGCAGAAAGACCCGGACCCGGACAGGGGCCCAGTCATAACATACACAGGTACGGATGTACTGTAGGAGAGGGATAAGTGAAGGAGGAGAAGGGAAAGAGGGAGAGAGGAGGAAGACTATGATGATTCAGGGGTTGAATAATTTACTTTGACAAAGGCCCCAAGGGAAAACTATGGGTGAGCTCTGATGGGTATTCTGCTTGACTTTAAAAAATAAACGAGCACAAACAAACAGCCACACACAATTTCAAAAGTAGTATTTGTTTTGAAGCAGTCATACTTTTTGTTTCCTATCATTTTTTTCCTTCAAAATTGCTTCTGGGATTTGGCTTATGTTTGTTTCTTAGATTTCTCTGACAAGATTGCGAAGGGAACTTTTTTATATCAAGAAATATGAAATCAGATTGCATGCAACCTACAAAAAGCTACAGTTGCCCCCTCTTTCCTGCGGTCTATCTCTTCCCTTCATCTATACATCTGCTTGTTATTTTTACTCGCCCTCTCTCCATCTCTCTCTCTCTCCACTCTCCCTCCATCTCTCTCTCTCTCTCTCTCTCTGCTCTCCCTCCATTTCTCCTCATGAGAGGCCAGACTGTACCAAGCAAAACCATATTTAATGAAAACATCACTAACCGTGTGTAAACAGCATTAAACGGCTTTTGATAAACCCAACACCTGTTACTGTAGGTTGAGTTAATAAACTACTATCTAAATTTGACACATAGCCTACCGTATCAAAAGTGTGATATAGTTAAGGAGTTTAATCTGCTTTGAGGAATAAACATCAAAGATGACATTAAGAGGTATGTGTGAGTTCATAGGAATTGCTGGAGGTACATTGACAAGCACATGCACATTGCACACACATACTTAGGTTAATTCTGTTTACACACACACACACAAACACACACAAACAAACACACGACTTGAGATCCCAGCTCACCCCATCTCGCCTTAACTCGCCAAGGTGGACAGGCGGCAGTAATATGGCATCTGGGGGGCTACTGGGCTGGAGGTTTTAACAAAGCAGCAGCCAACGTCATAACAGTTATCTATCAGCTAAGACCACGCTCTGCCCAGAGCACAGCTTACACTTCATAGGTTATCCACCTCTGCCACTGGATATTTACACTGATCCCTACTTCTACATCCCAGGTGCCCTAGGGCCATAACACAGGAGCAGAGAGACGGGCTCTGCTAGGTTGAATCCCTATGGTACTTCTCACCATGTTTGAACTGAGGGAGTTGGGAATGAGAAAAGTGAGAATGCACACACGCAGATGAGTTCACATTACACCCACACTCACTGCTCATTGTCACACACACAAACAAACACACACACACACACACACACACACACACACACACACACACACACACACACACACACACACACACACACACACACACACACACACACACACACACACACACACACACACACACACACACACACACACACACACACACACACACACACACACACACACACACTGGTTTTTAAGAATTGATTGAAAGTTCATGGAATTTTGTAACCCTACACACACACAGCCTTTGTCAAAAGCCCTGCTTAGTTTGAGAAGCGTGTTCACAGGAGGCCTTAACAACTACAGAGCATGGTGTCTGACTAGAACCCAGGGGAGGGACTGTCAGAGAGACAGACAGAGGTTCCTAGACAGGAAACCCACTACAAAGGCTCAGTGTGAGACTACTCCCAGTGTGACCGCAGTGCGTTCCCGCTCTTACTCTACCTGTCGCTCCCTTCTCCCCTCCCTCTTTCATGGGGTGACATGACACAGCAGGAGGCCACTCAGAGCTGTGACGGTTCGCTGAGGTGCTTCCTGTATGTGTGAGAGAGGTAGCGGGGACACACTTCTCCCAGAGTCCCAGTGCTCCTGGTGTTCTGTTGGTTCTGTTGGTGTTCCTCTTAGGCTACAAAAAAGTGAGTTCCTCTCAGCCATGTGTGTGTTTTGTATACTAATATAATAATAATATAATATATATATAATAATATATGCCATTTAGCAGACGCTTTTATCCAAAGCGACTTACAGTCATGTGTGCATACATTCTACGTATGGGTGGTCCCGGGGATCGAACCCACTACCCTGGCATTACAAGCGCCATGCTCTACCAACTGAGCTACAGAAGGACCACAGTACATGCAGGGTCTTAGCAGGTTATTTTGGACACACACACACACAAACATGTATATGTACAGACGCACAAACACACACATGGCTAACATGTGTGCATGCACGTGAACACACACATGTACGCACACACACGTGCATGCACACAAATGCGCACATGCATATATACAGACCCAAAAACACACACACGCCTAACATGTGTACATGCACGTGAACACATATACACACACATGGACGCACACACACACACACAAACAAACCCCTGGGCAGATCAAGGCTTACAGGGGCAGCATCTCCAGAAGCTGACGATGGATTCTCTTCAAACCGCACACTAATGAGAGTAGATCAATGTCTGACCACCAATTAGGCCAGACCACACTAACCTCAGAGACACACAGGCCAAGGATGGAGAACAACCTGAATAAAACAGTGACTATTACAGTGCTTCTATTGCGCTTGTCAAAAGAGATGGTGAAAAGCATTGGTTTTAAAAAATATGTCCTTTGACATTGTAAAATACTCTTCAGTGTTCCTAAACACAACACACCAGAGAAAGACTGATCTATACTCTTAGAAAAAAAGAGTTCCAAAAGGGTTCTTTGGCTGTCCCCATAGGAGAATCCTTTTGGGTTCCATTGAGAACCATCTGTGGAAAGGGTCCTACATGGAACCCAAAATGAGTTCTACCTGGAACCAAGATGGTTCTACCTGGAACCAAAGAGGGTTATTCAAAGGGTTAACCTTTTTTTCCAATTGTATGATGCAGATTCCATTTTACCTAACATCAACTCTTCTCTACTATGACCAGAGGGCTTCTGGGGAAGGTCAAATGAGTTCTTCAACTCTGTCTCTGTTGCCTCCAAGCCAAGTCTGCAGGGTAATTCAAAAGTTCAAAGGAAGTGGAGAGAAGTCTAAATGAACTGTAGCCTTAGAGGCTCTGGTCTCTGCATGTGTCACCATCACACTTCACATATGGACCCTCAATGGAGTGTGAGCCCAACAGTGCCCTTAAACTACAACATGAACAGTGCCCTTAAACTCTTCACAGAAGAGGAGTGAGATTTTTTTATTTTACCTTTATTTAACTAAGCAAGTCAGTTAAGAACAAATTCTTATTTACAATGGCGGCCTACCCCGGCCAAACCCGGACGACGCTGGGCCAATTATGCGCCACCCTATGGGACTTCCAATCACATCCGATTGTGATGCAGCCTGGATTCAAACCAGGTACTGCAGGGACGCCTCTTACACTGAGATGCAGTGGCTGAGACCACCGCGCTACCCGGGAGCCCACAGGAAACAGGAAGTATTCAAAAAGAGCATAGGGGGAGACAGGAAGTTGCACAAAGTGGATAAAAGCTTTTTCAGGTCATTGAATCGTAAGCCCCAAGTATGCGTAATAGCCCTGGCTGCACGATCAAAGGAGGAGAAGTAAGAAATCAGTATAGGGGTGGCCTAGTGGTTAGAGCATTGGGGCAGTAACCGAAAGGTTGCTAGATTGAATCCCAGAGGTAAAAATCTATTGTTCTGCCCCTGAACAAATCAATTAACCCACTGTTCTTAGGCTGTCATTGTCAATAAGAATTTTTCTTAACTGACTTGCCTAGTTAAATAAAGGTTAAAAAATACAAATGTGAGTGGGAAGATTGCTTGCTGCAGGGACAACCCGTGATTGCTTTGTGGAGGCATCTACATAGTACTAGCGAGCGCACATGTTACCCCAGTGCACAAATCACTAATTACTTCTTAATGAGGAGAGTGTGCGCCTTCAAAGTTAACACTAGACAGCCTTCCCCTGTAGAACAGAGGAGGAGAGGGGGAGCAAGGGGAAGACAGCAAGGTGGGAGGGGAGGAAAAGTTTTGCTCAGTAAACTGAGACGGCAGCTAATCAGGTTTACGGGTCTATAATGCCTCCAGCACATGAGAAATAGAAATGTGGAAGATTCCTGCTCCAGCTTTATTTCAATACATGGAGGCAGACACGCACCACGGGAGAGAGAGAGAGAGAGAGAGAGAGGCAGAAATCCAGATAAGTATGAAAATGGAGGCAAATCCTATCTTGGTGACCTTTACAGAGTGCAGCAATGATAACGATAATACACGGAGTAGAAACATCTTCACTCCAACCTTTTCTCTCCACTGTGATCTCTCAGCCTTCTGATGGCATACATCCAACAGGACAGATACATTACCAGTAACTCTGAGAGTGTTAAAGATCAGCATATCCCCTGCTGTGATGTGGTTTCAAGGATAGCATAACATTTCTGCATTTCTGTATTAATGGAGGAATTCCCCGATAAAGTATGGAGTTTGTCAACAAAATCTACATATTTAACTTGAAACCATTACACTATCTTAAAACATTGCCCTGGTGTGTGAGAATTTCTCAATTACAGTAGTGTAAAGTACTTAAAAACCTCTATGGGATCGGTGTCCTGAGGAAGTTAGATTTTGGTATGTAATTTTAGACAAAAATGGGTCCGATGCTTAAGAGGGTAAAAATACTTTGAAGCACTTTTTGGGGGGTATCTGTACTTTACTATTTATATTTTTGACAACTTTGACATTTACTTCACTACGTTCCTAAAGAAAATAAAAATACTTTTACTCCATACATTATCCCTGACACCCAAAAGTATGCTTAGCAGGACAGGGAAATGGTCCAATTCACTCACTTATCAAAAGAACATAAATGGTCATCCCTATTGCCTCTGATCTGGCGGACTCACTAAACACAAATTCTTTGTTTATAAAGTATGTCTGGGTGTTGGAGTGTGCCCCTAGCGATCAATTTTTTTAAATCAACAAGAAAATTGTGCCGTCTGTTTTGCTTAGTATAAGCAATTTTAATTTATTTTTGTAATTCCATTTACTTGTGATACTGAGGTATATTTACAACCAAATACTTTTAGACTTTTCCTTGAGTAGTATTTTCCTGGGTGACTTTCACTTTTACTTGAGTCATTTTCTATTAAGGTATCTTTAATTTGACTCAAGTATGACAATTGGGTCCTTTTCCACCACTGCCCAGTTACCTTTGACAATGCATTAGCAAATGTCCCCCGGGGAACATGTTAGATTGTTGAGCAAAAATTACAATACAGCTGGGACTATTTATCTTTTGAAAAGGGTGTTAATTTGTTCACGAGGAAATTGTGTTTTCATTTGCATTATGAATGGAAAGTCAACCCTGTTTCAACCTGTTACAGCAGCCACTCTTGATTGCTAATGAGTCCATTCCACTGGGAAGCTTTAGCCTGAAAAACAGATCATGAATTTACAGTAGTCTTAAACGATGTGTGTGGTCTTAATGATTAGCATGAATGATTAACATAGGTGTGTGTGTGTGTGTGTGTGTGTGTGTGTGTGTGTGTGTGTGTGTGTGTGTGTGTGTGTGTGTGTGTGTGTGTGTGTGTGTGTGTGTGTGTGTGTGTGTGTGTGTGTGTGTGTGTGTGTGTGTGTGTGTGTGTGTGTGTGTGTGTGTGTGTGTGTGTGTGTGTGTGTGTGTGTGAAATTAAAGGGCTCTAATTCCATTCCAAGATTGCAGTAGACTAGATTCTGATGCTGGTACAGTAAATTAGATCTTCCAATACAAAGATAATTAGAATCCTCATAACAAGACAGGGCTAAAATTACACTTCATAAAAAAGCGCCACAAGGACAATGACTACATTATAAAGATAGAGAGGGTACAGTACAGTGTAGATACTGTAGGACCACATTTCATCCATTTAATCATATGAAAGTCTTTCAAGTCAAGTGCGAAATATATCATCTTGAAATATTGACTAGAACATGTATTACTATCTAGGATGCTGCCGCGTTACCATATGTCCATGAATCAAGTCCAGTCCCAGAGATGCATGTCGATGCATGTGGAGCATATGTAGTAAGAGCAGCTGCCCTGAGAGATCTACTGTAGGGAAGGAGAGGGTTGAGGGTTGCCACAGCATCCATGAATAATGATTAAGTGTTACCCACTAGACACAGGACCCTTAATAACACAGATCCTGCACATAAATATACAAACACATGCGGCCACACGCACGTGTGCACGCATGAGCACACACACATGCACACGCGGCCAGGAACTCCAGGAAGCGTCTCGATGGCCCTGTCAAACAACCTCTGGAGCACAATCCAATATCACACACACACCAGCCCCCCACTCCAGGGGGTAACAGCAGGAACTTGGCACGGCCACACACACACAGTCACCCGGTGGGTAAAAGTGAGGGAGAAAAATCAAGTGTTCTCTTTCTAGAGCCTTATCATCTGACAGAACTAACACAGAGTGGTTGCTAGAGTGGTTGCTTAGAACTGCACAGTGTACCCCAGGACTGGTTTACCACATGAGAGGTACACACACTACGAACAACACACACTACAAACTACGTACAGTACACACCAATCCGCAATCAAAGCGTCCATATTGGGCCTTTCTTTAAACAGCCTGATATCCAAGGGTTTCTCTGGAGTGGGTGCACTGGAAGGCAGCATGTGGTTTTATGAAACTCTTTGAGGTTTTATAATTGCTGATTAGTGAGTTTAGATTGGACTTAAGTTTACATATAGCAGACTCCCTGTGGAAACCAAATTCAAAACTTTTAACTTTGGAAAATGTGAGCCGCATGACTGTAGAAGAATTGAAGGAAAAATATGATACACTGTGCACTCAAGTAAAAGTAGTCAAAGATATAAATAGTAATGTAAAGTAAAGTACAGATACCCCATAAAACTTAAGTCGTACTTTACACCACTGTAACTGGGACATTCTCACACACCTGGGCAACATATTAAGAAAGTGTAATGGTTTAAAGTTAAATATTTCGATTTTGTTGACAAACTATATTTTATCGGGGAATTCCTCCAATAATACAGAAATGTTATGCTATCCTTAAAACCACATCACAGCAGGGGATATGCTGATCTTTAACACTCTCAGAGTTACTGGTAATGTATCTGTACTGTTGGATATATGCCATCAGATGGCTGAGAGATCACAGTGGAGAGAAAAGGTTGGAGTGAAGATGTTTCTACTCTGTGTATTATCGTTATCATTGCTGCACTCCTCCATGATTTGGTTCTCTGTAAAGGTCAGCAAGATAGGATTTGCCTCCATTTTTATACTTATCTGGATTTCTCTCTCTCTCTCTCTCTCTCTCACTCACTCACTCACTCACTCACTCACTCACTCACTCACTCACTCACTCACTCACTCACTCACTCACTCACTCACTCACTCACTCACTCACTCACTCACTCACTCACTCACTCACTCACACAAGTATATTATAATGCACACAGAGAAAATTCTCTGGGAGTTTATCATCAGTCGGGTGAGAAAAATCAACAAGGCTTCTTGGTAGATTACCTGCTCACCCAGATTGACTAATTGGTATGGGTCCTTTGTCAGAGCTCCACATTGAGCTCACTAGCGTTTTCCTCGGATGTGATTCTGATGTCAGGCAAATGCATATTTCGTTCATCTGCATGGCCCGTGAAACATCTTCAGTCGCTTTGTCACTTTCTAATTAACACTCAAAGACCAGTGAATCATAACGAGCTTCCCTCTAAGGCTGCACACTCAGTTCAAATGAACTACTCCTTAGTGTGGGACTGTTCTGATGTTAGGCACATTAAAAATGTCTTAATAAACACAGTAAATTGCTCAATATATTTCTTTGTAGAATGTAAATCATATATATTTTTGGTACAATTAAATAATTTTAATTCATGTTGTAATTATGAGAATGACTATTAGCTAGCTGTATGCATATAGTGCACACACGTTTTCAGAGGATAATATTTATTTCAAATACTTGGAAGGAGAAGGAGGAATGATTTCAGCAGCTGTGTAACGGTATGTTTGACTATTTCTTCTCACAAAGCAGATTAAATGGGAGTAAAATAACCTATATTATTATCAGCTCGTGAATATATTGCACAAGGATGACATTTAAAAACTAAACAGGGTAATCTGTGAACATATTTAATGTATCACCATGACTAAAAACTCCATGGAGACAACAGATGAGTCACAGCTCTCTGAGCAAACCCACAGTAAAAGAAAAGTACAGATATATACAATTTTCTTGTAAATGTAATGGAAAATAAAGCTTTTGGGATTGAATTGAATAGCACAGTTTGTGCTTTATGTGAGATCTCCCTTGTAAAAGAGGTCTTCTGACCTCAATGGGACTTCCTGGATGAATAATGGTTTTCATCAAAATGCTTTACTGTGCCTCAGGGAGGCCCACTCACCTCAGGGTGAAGATCTGTACAGGTGACAGCGTGGAGAGAGCCAGGAAGGTGGAGACCGTCTCCCTCTGTCTGATTGGTCTAGAGGGCACCATCACCACAAAGTTACTGTCTAGCCTTAGCTCTGACATGGGCTGGAACAGATGCACGCTCCCTATACGCTGCATGGGTGTGGGCCCTGAGAAGTACCCCATGGGCCCCTGGTGCTCTGTGCGCATGGAACTTCCCTTTCGTAAGTCCTCTGAGCTGCACTCCCCAGTCTCTGTGGACTGTACCATGTAGTAGAGCTCCACAGGGGTGCCCTGGGCCTGCTCCGGAGCTCTCTGCCTGCCGTGCCTCACGGTAGAGGGGTTAAACCAGCTAGCCAGGGGCTCCAGCTCGGCCACACACATCCCCAGCTCCCCCTTCAGACGACACATGCCCCGCACCTCTTGGGTCTCGTGGAAGGCAAACATCCGGACACAGGGAAGCCTATGGATGGTGGTGTAGTCATCCCAGTCCCTGCCCACCACATAGAACAACACCTGCACTTTAGGCCAACTGGGGTGGATCCTCTCACTGATGATGAAGGTCTGGACCTTCCAATTGTAGGTGAAAAGGGACGGAGAAGAAGAGGAGATGGACGATGACGGGGAGGTGAAAGAGGGTCCATTGAAGGGTCCGGGGCTCTGTAGGAGCTCCAGGGGGATGGTTTGCTGGACAGACATGGGTCCGTAGCTGGCGTTGATGGAGGGCATCCGGCGGGCCTGCTGGATGAAGAAGGGCTCGGTCCTGGCCTGCAGGCTGGAGTTCCTCATCAGGTCCTGGTTGGCCTCCTTCAGAAAGAAGGCAGCATCGGCGTTGAGGACCTGGTAGCTGACGGGCAAGTAGGTGGGCATTGGGCCATACCTCTGTAGACCCTCAAGAATCCCCCTGCTGTCTACCACTGGAACACAGAGGAGGGGAGAAGTTAGCTACATACCTGTTAACCTCTATAACAAAGGGCAGAGCAGAGAGAGGATGAGAAATTTAGTAAAAAATGGAAGAAAACACTGGACATTGTGAACATATAGTCTCTTTATCTCTATGCTCTCCTGGGCATGCACAGTTATATTACAATGTCCTAATAAGAAGTTATTTGCTACAAAGTGTGCATATGACATTCCCTTCATGCATTATTTCTCTCACTATATGAAGTAGCATGTGAAATTACATCCAGCAGTTAAACAGAGAGACTTGAAGACATGGAATAGGAATCGAATCTAGTCTACAGTAATAGACTGTTTCTACTAAATAGTCACAGTTCCTTGTTAGACCCTACTCACTCACTCAGTCAACTCAGTCACTCCTTTCCTCATATACCTCCTCTATCTTAACAATTTGGTTCACAACCTCCACACGCTCCTCTAGTCTGGACTCTGAACCCCTGTATATAGCCTCGTTACTGTATTGTTGCTCTTGAATTATTTGTTATTTTTCTCTTTTTAATTTTTTTTATTTGTATTTATTTATTGTTTACTTCAGTTTATTTAGTAAATACTTTCTTAACATGTATTTATTTCTTAAAACTGCATTGTTGGTTAAGTTCTTATAAGTAAGCATTAGTTAAGCATTAGATTTCGACTTGATTTGACCCTGTTATCGACCCCAACACCCAGCAGGGCCTCAACCCCCTCCCCCTCCCCCACCCCCTTCAAACTCATCTACACCTACCCCTTCTATCTCTCCCTCCTTACTCCTTCCCCCTGCCCGTCCTCTCTTCCCCCTCTCTCTCCCTCTGCCAGCAAGCTCTAAAATATTTGGTCTGATGGAGGATCCCGGGAGAGGCCATTGATTTCCCGTCGTGGCCAGGCCATGCGGCAGGGAGACACGGCAGTGATTTGTGACAGCCCATGGCAGCCTGACAAAGACCAGCCTGGAGGACCAGGCACAACAAGCTGTGGTCGGAATACCGAAGGCCATAAAGCGCAGTGTTTGTCTGTCTGTCTGTCTGTCTGTCTGTCTGTCTGTCTGTCTGTCTGTCTGTCTGTCTGTCTGTCTGTCTGTCTGTCTGTCTGTCTGTCTGTCTGTCTGTCTGTCTGTCTGTCTGTCTCTCTGTCTCTCTGTCTCTCTGTCTGTCTGAGAGTTGAATAGAGACACTTCGGAGATTTTAATGATGGTTGATACTCAAGTCGTACCTGAAAGTTGGCTAGGACTACTGTGTGATGTTACACAAAGGCTGAGTACAGAGGCAGAGCAGGCAGATGTTTAACTGTGCTGGGGTGTACCTCACAGAGAGAAAGATAGACACCTCTCTGTCTCTCTCAGTGAGAGTTTGCACACTGTCTTAGTTTTCACATACAGTAGTCCCATGGTAGAGACACAGAAACTACTTCATTATAATCAAAGTGCTGTAATCACGTCCTAAATGTGGATTTAGATATAGAATGCTTTTCTTCATCTTCCAACGCTCAAAATGCAGTAAGTAAAGGCTCCCGAATCCCCTTGGATCAGCAAATGTAAGATTTCATGTCTGATGTTCTTGTAAATCACATTAACTTCCAGATTTTGAAATACAGTTTCTAGCAATGAAAACATGATTTATGCAGATACTTGACTTGTTTGCCAAATCCTGCCTACTGTACACAGCCCTGAGATCAGTGAACACAACCTAACCCCAGAGGACATGGAATAAAGATCCTTGTAACATATTAAACAGGAAGCTCTGCTCCACCACCACTGGACATATGGGACATGTTATCCTTGCATAATTTGGGTGCCAAAAACCTACTAAACACATTGATCATTTTTATACTTTTTTTGAGGCCAAATTTGTATTTATTTTGTTATTTGTTCATTGGCTGGGGTTACAGGTACAATATATAAATTCATATCATTTAATATTCCCTTCATATCATATTTTCCATTCATTATTTTAAGTTAGTTATTTACCACATTAGTTATTTTCCTACTGTACCTGCAGGCTGCCACTCAAAAAAGGTACATAAATACAAAGTATTGATCATTTTGATCATATTACAGAGTTAAAAAATAATAATACATTTAGTATTTAAAGGGGGAAAAAACTAAAAGAAGTGAGCCTCCACCCCCAACTACCCATTCCCCCAACCCTGTTTTCCATTGCTTCCCACCTCCCTAAATACTAGGATTGCTTGTCAGTCATGCCATTTTGATTCCCAGCTACATTGTTTTTTAACATTGCGCCAAATTGAAATGGTGTGAGCAATAAATGGACAAAGCATAGTTTACATTGTTTAAAGGAAATACAGTGGATTCTGAAAGTATTCAGCATTTTTACACATTTTGTTACCTTACAGCCTTATTCTAAAATTGATTTTTTAAAAGAAAATCCTCTTCAGTCTACACACAATACCCCATAACGACAAAGTGAAACATTTTTAAAAAACATTTTCACAAATCTATGAACAATTTTAAACAGAAATAACTTATTTAAACATTTATTCAGACCCTTTGCTATGAGACTTGAAATTGAGCTCAGGTGCATCCTGTTTCTATATTGATCATCCTTGAGATGTTTCTACAACTTGATTGGAGTCCACCTGTGTTAAATTCAATTGATTGGACATGATTAGGAAAGGCACACACCTGTCTATATAAGGTCTCACAGTTAACAGTGGATGTCAGAGCAAAAACCAAGCCATGAGGTCAAAATAATTGTCCATAGAGCTCAGATCTGGGGAAGGGTACCAAAAAAGGTCTGCAGCATTGCATCCATCATTCATAAGTGAAAGAAGTTTGAAACCACCAAGACTCTTCCTAGAGATGGGCACCCTGCTAAACTGAAGACTCAAGGTTGTAATCGCTGCCAAAGGTGCTTCAACAAAGTACTGAGTAAAGGCTCTAAATACTTATTAGACCACATCTTCCAGGGCAATAGGAGACACCATGGGTGTTTCTCAATACGCATACTACCGTGCTCCGAGCACGTAATCTGGAGCACAGGAGGGTCGGAGCATGAGTCCAAATCAAGTATGCAAAACAGAGCACGGAGGGCACTTCTCGGATGCGTACCTGTAAACATTTAAAAGCATGTATCGATGCAAGCTTCAATGAAAACTATTGACGGAAATATGATGCAACCACATAAAACAACCCAATATTTATTGAAATCAATGCGGACATTATTTGTTCTGACGTGAGAGAAAATAAACTCAGGCTTCGGAATGAAATGTTGCCCATTCAAATCTCATATGTTGCCTGACTACAAAATTGTATATTGAAAACATTAAAAAAATATTTCTATGTTAATTTTGGCATGTTTACCTGCCTACAATACCCACTGTAGTTTCCGTAGATTGCAAGCCCATAGTAAGTCAACTGGCTACATACTACTTTTAGCTAGCTAGCCACAAAGACTTGGTAGCTAGCTACCCATGAAGAATTTACATCTACCTTGCATAACATTACGTTTAAGTCATTTTTACCTGTTAAATTATCTGGTTAGTTAGATAATTGCAATTCACAAATAGCTATCTGATAGTTATAAAGTAAAATGTTTGCTTTGTACATATCTTGTTTTGTCTCTATTGCCATTGTCCTGGCTGGAAGAAAGTTTAGTAAATGGGTAAGTCCATATTAAGTCAATAGGGCTAACTGGCTAGCTAGCCTCTAAGAATTAGAAGCTTGCTACCCATGAGGAAATGACATCTAGCTGACATGACATTAGTTTAAGATAATTTGGCTGTTTAACTAGCTAGACTACTAAGATTCACATATACAGTTGAAGTCGGAAAGTTTACATACACTTAGGTTGGATTCATTAAAACTCCTTTTTCAACCACTCCACACATTTCTTGCCAAAATTATAGTTTTGGGATGTCGGTTAGGACATCTACTTTGTGCATGACACAAGTAATTTTTCAAACAAATTTTTACAGACAGATTATTTCACTTATAATTCAATGGACCCGGTGAAGATGCTGGCCGAAACAGGTACAAAAGTATCTATATCCACAGTAAAACGAGTCCATCATGAGGTAGGAAAATTATGTGGGTATGTTGAAGCAACATCTCAAGACATCAGTCAGGAAGTTAAAGCTTTGTCGCAAATGGTTCTTCCAAATGGGCAATGACCCCAAGCATACTTCCAAAGTTGGTGCAAAATGGCTTAAGGACAACAAAGTCAAGGTATTGGAGTGGCCATCACAAAGCCTTGAGCGCAATCCTATTTGTGGGCAGAACTGAAAATGTGTGTGAGCAAGGAAGCCTACAAACCTGACTCAGTTACACCAGCTCTGTCAGGAGGAATGGGCCAAAATTCACCCAACTTATTGTATGAAGCTTGTGGAAGGCTACCCTGAACGTTTGACCCAAGTTGAGCAATTTAAAGGCAATGCTACCAAATACTAATTGAGTGTATGTAAACTTCTGACCCACTGGGAATGTGATGAAAGAAATGAAAGATTGAAATAAATCATGATCTATTATTATTCTGACATTTCACATTCTTAAAATAAAGTGGTGATCCTAACTGACCTAAGACAGGGAATTTTTACTCTGATTAAATGTCAGGAATTGTGAAAAACTGAGTTTAAATGAATTTGGCTAAGGTGCTACTTCAACTGTAGCTAGCTGACAATTATGAAGTAAAACGTCTGCCTTGTGTATGTATATCTTATTTAGTCTCTTTTGCCTTCGTCCTGGCTGTAAGAAGGTTCAATGAATCGGAAGGTGGAGCGTGTGTGACGTAATATAGTAGGGGGAGTGTGAGTGCTTCTCAAATGTAATGTTTTATGCGTTCTCCACACTCTAGTCTTCACAAGAACGGACTCAAAAAAACGTCCTCGGAGAATGCACTCAGAGCACGAGAGTGTGGAGTACAGTAGTATGCATATTGAGAAACGCCCCATATCTCTCTATACTCAGCCAAGGGGGAAAAATAATAATTTTTAAACCAATTTAGGATGGGGCGAAATGCTAGTGCCTACAAATACACTTAGAAGTTTGATACGGATCTTTCCCGCTTTGTAAGTTTGCTCATTTTATCCAGGATCGCTTACCTTGCCACGTACATTTTTCAACTGCATTATGAGACACAGGGATTCTTGGTTAGGCCATGGGATTCCCACTGGCTGTTGGTATACAGTAGGCTTGAACTTCTTATGGCTGGGGGGCAGTATTGAGTAGCTTGGATGAATAAGGTGCCCAGAGTAAACTGCCTGCTACTCAGGCCCAGAAGCTAAGATATGCATATTATTAGTAGATTTGGATAGAAACCACTCTGACGTTTCTAAAACTGTTTGAATGATGTCTGTGAGTATAACAGAACTCATATGGCAGGCAAAAACCTGAGAAAAAATCCAACCAGGAAGTGGGAAATCTGAGGTTTGTAGGTTTTCAAGTCTGAGCCTATCCAAGATAGGAAGTGCAAACGGACCAAATGTACATTAACCTCTTAAGTCGACCCCCTACTTTTTCGAACATTCTGTTAAAAATCGCGCAACATTTCAGCGCCCTGCTACTCATGCCAGGAATATAGTATATGCATATGATTAGTATGTGTGGATAGAAAACACTCAGACGTTTCTAAAAACGGGTTAAATCATGGCTGTGACTATAACAGAACGTGCGTTTCATCGAAAAGCGCAGGAAAATCTGATCACTGAAAATGGGAAAATATGTCAATGCGCCACTTGAACGTATTGTTGAATAGAAACCACAATACCTGGAGCCGAGGTTGCAATACCTACAGCTTCCACACGATGTCATCAGTCTTGTCATTTGCCTAGGATTTGTTTCTTGGTCAAATGGACCGGATATTTTGGTTGAGATTTACCCGGACATTATTTCAAGACGTACAGCTATAGAATATACATCGCCTCGTGATCAATTTGATCGATTATTAACGTTTACTAATACCTAAAGTTGCATTACAAAAGTATTTCGAAGTGTTTTGTGAAAGTTTATCATAGACTTTTTTAATTTTAAAAAAATGACGTTACGTGTTTTTTTCCTTGATCACACAGTCTTCATAGATCGATATCTATGCTATATATTCCACTAGATGTCAACAGTCTTTAGAACCTTGATTCAGGCTTCTACTGTGAAGGGGGAGCGAATAAGAGCTGTTTGACTAAGGGGTCTGGCAGAATGCCTTGAGCAATGTCACGCGTATGGCCGTGAGAGCGAGCTGAGTTCCCTTTCATTTCTAAAGACAAAGGATTTGTCCAGTTGGAATATTATTGAAGATTTATGATAAAAACATCCTAAAGATTGATTCTATACATCATTTGACATGTTTCTACGAACTGTAATGGAAATGTTTGACTTTGTCTGGACTAAGAGCCTGCGCCATGTGAATTTAGATTTGTGAACTAAACGCACAAACAAAAAGGAGGTATTTGGACATAAATGATGGACTTTATCGAACAAAACAAACATTTATTGTGGAACTGGGATTCCTGGGAGTTCATTCCGATGAAGATCAAAGGTAAATTAATATTTATGGTGCTATTTCTGACTTCTGTTGACTCCACAACATGTCGGGTATCTGTATGGCTTGTTTTGGTGTCTGAGCACTGTACTCAGATTTTCGGAGGGTATGCTTTCACTGTAAAGTATTTTTGAAATCTGAAACAGTGGTTGCATTAAGGAGAAGTATATCTTTAATTCCATGTATAACACTTGTATTTTCATCAACATTTATGAGTATTTCTGTAATTTGATGTGGCTCTCTGCACTTTCACCGGATGTTTGTTTGAGACAATGCATTTCTGAACATAACGCGGCAATGTAAACTGAGATTTTTGGATATAAATATGAACTTAATCGAACAAAACATAGATGTATTGTGTAACATGAAGTTCTATGAGTGCCATCTGAT
Organism: Oncorhynchus gorbuscha; assembly: GCF_021184085.1. NCBI lineage: Eukaryota > Metazoa > Chordata > Actinopteri > Salmoniformes > Salmonidae > Oncorhynchus > Oncorhynchus gorbuscha. Next base: position 13,831,056 of record NC_060192.1, read on the forward strand.
GAAGATCATCAAAGGTTAGTGATTTATTTTATTTTTATTTCTGCTTTTTGTGACTCCTCTCTTTGGCTGAAAAAATGGCTGTGTTTTTCTATGACTAGGCGCTGACCTAACATAATCTCATGGCATCGTAAAGCCTTTTTGAAATCTTTATCATTAAATTGGTGTATAATACTTGTATGTTTGAGGAATTTTAATTATGAGATTTCTGTTGTTTGAATTTGGCGCCCTGCACTTTCACTGGCTGTTGTCAAATCGATCCCGTTAACGGGATTTCAGACGTAAGAACAGCAATGTAAACAACCAATCTCACTCCTTTACAAAACATATTATACACGATTATCATGGTTGTTCGATCATCACACCATCACACCATTACGGGTAGTACCACAAAAAAGTAGAAACACAGTTCAACGTCTTCTTCCACGGCAAAATGCAGCCACAACTCAACGAAATGTGAGTGGATTAGGTTCAATTTGACTGAGTTACATTGGCTTATTCAGTCTTTGTCCTAGTATGCCCTAATATTGGAATATTCAACTTTTACCCTACGAGGTCCATTGCCTGCTGGTTTTCTGTTCTACCTTATAATTAATTGGACACGCCTGGTGTCCCAGGTCTAAATCAGGCCTTGATTAGAGGGTAACAATGAAAAAATGCGGTGGAACTGGCTTCTAGGTTCCGAGTTGACTTTGAAGGCCCTATTATGATTCATTGTCATTTGTTTGAGCCTTTTGACTGGCTGGGAGGCCTCCTACACTCTACGCTAGGTTACATATTACAGGAGTTAAGAAACATAAAGAATAGTCATCCTTGCTCCCTGTGTGACTAATCTAACTGTGTCTTTGCTGATGTCCACAGTCAAAGAGATATTCCACATCAGGATGGAAAGAGTAAGATGAAAGAGAGTGGGTAGAAAGGTGGAGAATGAAGGGAGAAAGACTGAGGGAGAAAGACCTTCATTCCCTGTGAACTGGAAAGAGCTAAATACTTTGAAAGAACATTCTCAGCTCCCTCAGCAGCAGTTAATGAAAGTGCATGGATCAGTTTATATAGTAACCAAATTCAATTCCCGAGGAATAGTCACCAAACCGATGGCCAACAACCACCTGAGCCACTACCTGTTCACCCCGCTATCATCCAGAAGGTGAGGTCAGTACAGGTGTATCAAAGCTGGGACCGAGAGACTGAAAAACAGCTTCTATGTCACACCCTGGCCATAGAGAGGCTTTAATTCTCTATCTTTGTTAGGCCAGGGTGTGACTAGGGTGGGCATTTTAGTTTCTTTATTTCTACGTTGGGGTGGTTCCCAATCAGAGGCAGCTGTCTATCGTTGTCTCTGATTGGGGATCATATATAAGTTGTTCCTTCTTAGTTTGGGTTTTGTGGATAGTTGTTTTCTGTTGGTGTCTGCACCTGACAGAACTGTTTTGTTTTTGGTCAACTTTGTTATTTTGTTGCGGTGTTTAGTTTTATAAAAGAATCATGAATGCCTACCACCCTGCACCTTGGTCTCCTTCTACATCAGACGACAGACATTACATTCTATGTCAAGGCCATCAGACTGTCAAGGCCATCAGACTGTGCAAAATTATTCAGCCCCTTTACTTTCAGTGCAGCAAACTCTCTCCAGAAGTTCAGTGAGGATCTCTGAATGATCCAATGTTGACCTAAATGACTAATGATGATAAATACAATCCACCTGTGTGTACTCAAGTCTCCGTATAAATGCACCTGCACTGTGATAGTCTCAGAGGTCCGTTAAAAGCGCAGAGAGCATCATGAAGAACAAGGAACACACCAGGCAGGTCCAAGATACTGTTGTGAAGAAGTTTAAAGCCGGATTTGGATACAAAAAGATTTCCCAAGCTTTAAACATCCCAAGGAGCACTGTGCAAGCGATAATATTGAAATGGAAGGAGTATCAGACCACTGCAAATCTACCAAGACCTGGCCGTCCCTCTAAACTTTCAGCTCATACAAGGAGAAGACTGATCAGAGATGCAGCCAAGAGGCCCATGATCACTCTGGATGAACTGCAGAGATCTACAGCTGAGGTGGGAGACTCTGTCCATAGGACAACAATCAGTCGTATATTGCACAAATCTGGCCATTATGGAAGAGTGGCAAGAAGAAAGCCATTTCTTAAAGATATCCATAAAAAGTGTTGTTTAAAGTTTGCCACAAGCCACCTGGGAGACACACCAAACATGTGGAAGAAGGTGCTCTGGTCAGATGAAACCAAAATTGAACTTTGCAACAATGCAAAATGTTATGTTTGGCGTAAAAGCAACACAGCTCATCACCCTGAACACACCATCCCCACTGTCAAACATGGTGGTGGCAGCATCATGGTTTCGGCCTGCTTTTCTTCAGCAGGGACAGGGAAGATGGTTAAAATTGATGGGAAGATGGATGGAGCCAAATACAGGACCATTCTGGAAGAAAATCTGATGGAGACTGCAAAAGACCTGAGACTGGGACGGAGATTTGTCTTCCAACAAGACAATGATCCAAAACATAAAGCAAAATCTACAATGGAATGGTTCAAAAATAAACATATCCAGGTGTTAGAATGGCCAAGTCAAAGTCCAGACCTGAATCCAATCGAGAATCTGTGGAAAGAACTGAAAACTGCTGTTCACAAATGCTTTCCATCCAACCTCACTGAGCTCGAGCTGTTTTGCAAGGAGGAATGTGGAAAAATATCAGTCTCTCGATGTGCAAAACAGATAGAGACATACCCCAAGCGACTTACAGCTGTAATCGCAGCAAAAGGTGGTGCTACAAAGTATTAACTTAAGGGGGCTGAATAATTTTGCACGCCCAATTTTTCAGTTTTTGATTTGTTAAAAAAGTTTGAAATATCCAATAAATGTCGTTCCACTTCATGATTGTGTCCCACTTGTTGTTGATTATTCACAAAAAAATGCAGTTTTATATCTTTATGTTTGAAGCCTGAAATGTGGCAAAAGGTCGCAAAGTTCAAGGGGCCCGAATACTTTCGCAAGGCACTGTATATACTGTATTCTATACTATTATTGCATCTTAGCATATGTCGTTCTGTCATTGCTCATCCATATATTTGTATATTCTTATTCCATTCCTTAGATTTGTGCTTTAGGTATTTGTTGTGGAATTGTTCAATTACTTGTTAGATATTGCTGCACTGTTGGAACTAGAAGCAAAAGCAAATAGGCTACACTCACAATAACGTCTACTAACCATGTGTAGGTGACCAATAAAATTGGATTTGATTTGAACATTAAGCCACCAAACAAATGGCTATTCTGCTCTACAAACAGAGAGACAGGTGGGTCTCAAATGTATATTTACCCAGAATGCTTGCTGACATTTGTCCCTCCATTTTCACATTGTAGTCTGAAGTCCTATTGATAACTCCTCGTAGTCCAAAATGACATTTTGCAAAGCATTAAACAAAAATGCTCCAAATGTATCAAAAAAATAAAAAGAGATGTGCTTTGATGTGTGCTTTTTTAAGACCAGGCTCTTCCACTTGCCTATGAAAAGCTTCGTTCTCTGTTGAGAAACTGCTTGGGGACCTTGATGTCACCATCAATACTGTCAGTCTGTATAAGTGGAAACTTTTCCCTTTTTAACCAACATTTTTGACTCTTCAAAGGTTCAGTATAAAATTCAGCAGCTTTTAGCAGAAGCACTGTCATTGGCAAACTGGAGAAGTTTAAAAATCTTATCAAAGACCGTTACTGATAATGCCTCCTCACACACAAAAACAACAAGATGGTAATTGAGGGTTTCTAAACCAATTGAGTACCAATAAGTTACTCAGCTTTGTGTAGGCTGAAGAGAACGCTTGTTGTTGCCAGACCACAGTGTTTCAGCAAACAACAGCAAGAGCTGATCGCAAACTTGGACTGCTTACAGAGTAACTTATTACATGTGTGACTCTTGCAACAGTGCGAAACACTACCAATGGTCATGTAGTCAGGACTAACAACCATGGTCAGTAAAGGCTGACACAGACAGACACATAGCATCAGTGAAGGTGGCAAAGTTCTTGATGACCTTAAGAGACGCGACTGGGGAGAGTAAGAGCCTGGAGCTGAGTCTCCGGCCCTCAGGGGTAGTCAGCCAGTCAGAATCCAGTTTGGGCTACAGTAATTGGAGTGCCTTTAGGCTAGCTCACACTCGACTACCCAGCGTGTCCAGCAATATAATCTCAGTATTAGAGAGGAATGTGTGTAGGCTGGGATAATAGCCGCGACCAGAGAGAACAGATGACCATACTAATCGCTAAGTGCCCAGCGTGTGTACCTTGACATAGAGAGCCAAGGTAAAGCCGGGTTGGAGCAGAGGGGCATTTAGAAGTCTGGGGGTTAATCAGATCACTTATAGAGCCGGTCTGCACTTCATCTTTCATCGCCGGGCAACACTGCAATACTGCAATCAATACTTTAAATTAAATTTCCCATTTGTGAAAAATTGAACAAAATAAGGCATTGTGACTGGGCTGAGATGGATGAGGTGAGTCTTAATATATTTTATGGACAACAACAATAAGTCTTCCCTTCAGTTGTTCTCTGGATGACAGGCTCAAGTTGTTTTCCTTCTGACAAGATCAGAGAAGGGCGGTCTATGGCTTTACCTGCTGGTGCTCTCAGTATACACATTGGGCCTTTACTTTGGTAAACACATCATGCTCTCTCTCTCTCCAACCAAACATCAACCCAGATAGGACCAGGGCCAGACAGTGTCTGTCTAAGCATTTGCACTCCGGTCCAGATGAGTATGTGAGGCGTGAGGGAAGGATGTGTGTGAGGAGTGAGGAATCATAAACCTCCAGTCAGAGGAAAAGCAAGCCACAGACAGTCATCTCTCTCAGATGAACGAGCCTCCATCACATCGTAGCACAACGCACTCCTTACTGCCATACTGATGGTCATTATCTAGGAAAAAAGGATGAGGCACATACAGAAGACACTTATCAAGGACATTGTTAAAAGTATTTATATGCAACAATTCTAGTTCTAGTCATCATGTTATTTTATTGTGTTACTTTATATTACAATTTTTACTTTATTTTATTTAGTAAATATTTTCTTAACTCTATTTCTGCAACTGCATTGTTGGTTAAGGGCTTGTACGTAAACATTACACGGTGTCATGACGTTGTCCTAGAGGTAGGTTTATGACAGTCATAAATACCTCTACCCCCCTTTTTCCTCTCTCTACCCTACTGATGTTACATTTGCAAAACCCTTGGTTAACATAGAGATTCTGGGAACATCAGAAGTTGGTGGTAAATTAACTATATTCTGGTAATCCGACCAAGTGTACATATGCGGTGGTACTTAATGAATATGAGGTCAGTTCGGTTGTCATCTGAGACATTCTCATCAATGATAAGATGACATAAACTCTCCAGTGGAAAGTCTACACATCAGAGTTATCGGATTAATATGGAATTGTTGTTTCATTTAAACGTTTGAATATAAAATGATTCGTGATTGGATGAAATGTGATTTTAGCTTCTAAAATGTGAGATTTGGGTTTTCATAAGGTAGGGCTCTGCTCAATCAGTGGCCCGCTCCTGTGAAGGGACATGGGCTATAAAACTTTTCAAACACGCCCTCCTCTCCCTTCCTACATAAAGCCTTGACGACAATATAACCTCCTGTTCCGAGGATGTGAGGTCGACGGTCCGATGTCAGAATGGTTCAGATAATAACTACAGAACAAAGCCAACATCAGTGTGAGCTTTGGTTGCGAATGGTATGAACTTTGAACTCTTGTTCACTACAGAAGTGATACCTCCTAGCTGTTGAGTTAACAACAGCAGATGCAAACGAGGGTTAGGAAGGAACAGACAGAGTATCCCGTCTATCACACAACGACGTTACTACAATGTATCCAATTGACCACCACAGACATTCTTCAAAGGACAAAGGACTCGGTTTGGCAACACAGCCTTCCATCTACCACCAACCTACCGAAGCGCAGCTCAGAGTAACTATTTATTGCATTTTTCTTTTCCAAATGGCCGGTAATTTAGAATGCATAAGATACTGTATTTACAATAGCACAGCTTCGCCCTTTGTTCCTCAGTCTTCCCGCTCTTTCACTCAAATCCAGCCCCTTTTCTTTTGTGTAACCAACTGTCATATCTGTTCCGCCCACAAGGGACGTTTTCCTTTATGACGTCATTTGTAATCAAGTTATGATTTAATTATGTGTATGTGTAATTCTGTCTGATTAGTTAGGTATTTCGTAAATAAATAATTAAACCCAATTTTGTATTGCTGATTGAACTTGTTAGCCAGGGTTTGTGCAGATAACCAAGAATTTACAACTTTCAAATGAGACTGAATTAAGATGACGATTAATATTGACTGCTATTGATGTAAAATATTACTAGGTCTTTAAAAGTTTATTCGGAAGATAACAGCTCTATAAATATTATTTTGTGGTGCCCCGACTCTCTAGTTAATTACATTTACATGATTAGCTCAATCAGGTAATACTAATTACAGAGAAGTTATTTTATAGAGTAGCATGTCATATCACTTAATCCGGCATAGCCAAAGACACGACAACGGTAAAGTCTACACCTGTTGTATTCGGCGCATGTGACAAATAACATTTGATTTGATTTGACATACAGTACCACTTAAACGTTTGGACATACCTACTCATTCAAGGGTTTTTCTTTATTTGTACTATTTTCTACATTGTAGAATAAGAGTGAAGACATCAAAACTATGAAATAACACATATGGAATCATGTAGTAACCAAAAAAAGTGTTAAACAAATATATTTTTATTTGAGATTCTTCAAAGTAGCCACCCTTTGCCTTGATGACAGCTTTGCACACTCTTGGCATTCTCTCAACCAACTTCACCTGTAATGTCTTGAAGGAATTCCCACATATGCAGAGCACTTTTTAGTTGTTTTTCCTATACTCTGCGGTCCAACTCATCCCAATTCCTCTCAATTGGGTTGAGGTCGGGTGATTATGGAGGCAAGTTCATTTGATGTAGCACTCCATCACTCTCCTTCTTGATCAAATAGCCCTTACACAGCCTAGGGGTGTGTAAACCAGATGGGATGGTGTATCGCTGCAGAATGCTGTGGTAGCTATTCTGGTTAAGTGTGCCTTGAATTCTAAATAAATCACAGACAGTGTCACCAGCTTTGCACCCCCACACCACCACACCTCCTCCTGTATGCTTCACGGTGGGAACTACACATGTAGAGATTATCCGTTCACCTACTCTGCATCTCATGAAGACACAGAGGTTGGAACCAAAAATCTCAAGGTTGGACTCATCAGACCAAAAGGACAGATTTCCATCAGTCTAATGTCCAAGGCTCAAGTTTCTTGTCCCAAGAAAGTCTCTTCTTAATATTGGTGTCCTTTAGTAGTGGTTTCTTTGCAGAAACTCGACCAAGAAGGCCTGATTCACGCAGTCTCCTCTGAACAGTTGATGTTGGATGTGTCTGTTACTTGAACTCTGTGAAGCATTTACTTGAGCTGCAATCTGAGGTGCAGTTAACTCTAATAAACTTATCCTCTGCAGCAGAGGTAACTCTGGGTCTTCCTTTCCCGTGGCAGTCCTCCATCATAGCACTTGATGGTTTTTGCGACTGCACTTGAAGAAACCTTCAAAGTTCTTGAAATCTTCCGGATCGACTGACCTTCATGTCTTAAGGTAATTTATGGACTGTCGTTTCTCTTTGCTTATTTGAGCTGTTCTTGCCATAATATGGATTTGGTATTTTACCAAATAGTGCTATCCTCTGTAAACCACCCCTATCTTGTCACAACACAACTGATTAGCTCAAACACATTAAGAAGGAAATATATTACACAAATTAACTTTTAACACCTGTTAATTGAAATGCATTCCAGTTCACTACCTCATGAAGCTGGTTGAGAGAATGCCAAGAGTGTGCAAAGCTGTCATCAAGGCAGTGGGTGGCTACTCTGAAGAATTTCAAATATATTTTTTGGTTACTACATGATTCCATATGTGTTATTTCATAGTTTTGATCTCTTCACAATTATTCTACAATGTAGGAAATAGTACAAATAAAGATAAACCCTTGAATGTGTAGGTATGCCCAAAATTTTGACTGGTACTGTATGTCTGTAGAATATTTATTAAAGACATTTCAGCTAATATACTGTATAATGTCCTGCAGGACGTTGGAAAAGCAAATAAACACGCAATTAGAAAATATATTTGGTATCAAGGACTATACTGAAGGACGAATTCTACTTCCATTATTCACCTTTATCAAATCTCTGTAGAATGGAGAAACATCTGGAAAAAAATATAATTAACCAATGTCTACATGAGATGGAGGTGAATCAAGTAGTTTGTTGTTGTTGTTTCCACGGTAAGTTCTTCACAGCACAAGCAGCCCCCAATTAGAACTTAAAGGTAAATGCTCTGAAGCAGGGGGCTTCAAATTCATTCTACTGCTTCCCCAGTTGGACATAATGTGTTTCAATCGTATAGGAATCTTTAAGAAACGCTAATGGAAAAAAACACCCCAGTCGGGCATTTGTCATGCTTGGCTGGGTAAAACTCTTTCAGCATCTTTCTAGCATCTCTTTATCTACGAGTAAGCGATTTTCAGCGTTAAAGCTTGCAGTGAGCTATCCCTCCCTAGTGGGGCTTACTGAGCAATGAACAGTGCTCCGGCAGGGTGGGGGCTTTCCGCTTTAAGACACATTGGGGACCTGAATGGGCTTTTTATGACATGTCAATCTTGTCCATTGCCTGTGAACCTGCTGCTGTGCATTGTATCGAGATATCCAGGGAGGAGAATTGCAGTAGTTGATGTTTATTGTCATGAGTCTTGTCCTGGAGGCAGAACTGAGCGATGTCCCCTTAGATAAGCTAACTCCAGTCAAAATTGGCTATATTGTAAAAATGCATAAAGAAATGTGTTCTTTGGTCTTCATTTAAGGCAAGGCATTAAGGTTAGCAGTGTGGTTAAGGTTAGAGTTAAGGTTCAAATCGGATTTTATGACTTTGTGGCTTTGTCAGCTAGTGACCACTAGCTAGTGACCACCAGCTGCCTCCAGAACAACATTCATAATGAAAAATGCTAACCTGCTTGCGGTGGAGGGATCGACGCTGCAGGCAGCAACCGTTTAGCCTGAGATGAACGAGGGAGGAATAACTCTCAAAGTGGATCGGGACAAATGTGCTAAGCTGAGCAATGCAGCAGTTACGCTTCCTATAGGGGCAGCGGAGCAGCCATCTAAAGAGTTCAACTTTTACTGGATGGCTCTGCTTGTGTTGTTCAGGGACACAGATTGGGGGGAGAGCCAGGGAGCCTGTCCTCTTCCTCTTTCCCATGTCAATGTCAAATGATCCTCAGATTTCACTGTTCTCTCATAGCTGCATGCGTTCAAAGTGAGTGAAATAAATGTGGTGACAATGACAGATTACATGGCGCTTTGCTCAGACACGAATCAGGCCCTGTGTCATATACAACAGTGTCTGCAGGCACATGGTAATCACATCCAAGTAAACCCATTTCAGGTACAGATTATAGCCCCCAGCATGATGTTTCTTGGCAAAAAAAAGAAGAAAATTAGATACAGTGAATAAGGTTGGAATAATGCAATGGGCTGCAGGTAAGTGAGGAGGGTGAATAATGTATCTGCATTTACTGCAAGGTTACTCTGAATGAGAGTCAATGGTCCTTGAGCACAAAGAAGAGATCCTATGATTTCGAAGGACGCAAGCTACAGTATACAGTATTGCCTGACCATGATTACAGTCCACCATGTCCAAGGGCCAGGCATAATCTACACAAGCAGAATATAAATGATACATACCTTAATAATTCATTTGAATCAAACTACAGACTGTTAGAGCCCTAAACGCATGGGCAAAACAATACTGCGGATTTCCCAAATCATAAAATCAAGAGGTCCTTCAGAAGATGGTAGCCCTATTATGAAATTCTTCAAGAGTTTATGGTAACAGGAGGCTATCACTGCTATCAACGTACAATGAAAGACAACTAATTGTCAGAACCAAGGCCTCTTGCTGGATTTTGTGGTTTTATAAATGGACTATTTCTCTGTATTCAGAAGGATACTGCACTTCTGAAAAATATTCTCTGTACTGCTCTGACTCTGGAAGAAGAATGAACGCTGAGGCGTTGAAAGCACACTCATGACGTTCAGAAAGATGTTGAGCTGCTGAGTGTAGGAACTGAATTTATTTCAACACCAATTAAACCATAGCCTCCCTCAATTCTCACTCAGCATAGAGGGAGCGGCTTTGTCCGACAGCAACCGTATGAGCCAAATTGCTCTGAAGATTTTAAATGTACCAATTCATAAACGGGGAGGAAATTAGATGAAAGGTTTTGCTGCTGAGTGATTTTGAGTACAATAAACATTTAGTTTGTTGTGGGGTTAGGCTATTGAATGGTTTATTATTCTAGTGACAAAAGAGGGGGAAGATGAGACGGAGGAGAAAGAGAAGGATGGTGGTGATGATAGTGCATAGCTGTGCGTGTGTATGCGAGTGTGTGGGCGTGTACATGCGTGAGCGTGTTCCCTTGCACACACCCCAGTTACCCCAGGCCACAGGCACTCTCTGTAAACAGAAATCTATATTTAGCCAGCCCGCTCCATCATAATATGGATCAAGGATGGGCAACTGACGGCCCATAAGACCGTGGATCAATTCCCCCCAGTTTTTAGGAATTCAGTCAACTTACTGTTGAGAGTTAGAATAGTAGAATACACAAGGTGCTATTTTGAAATTAGCCTATGTCAGCTAAAACATTTTTGATTGGTAAGTTAGCTTGTAGTAATCATGGTTGAATTATCGACCCGGGGGGGCCCCATTGATTTTGTTAGTCACTCTCACTCAGATATCATATTAAAAACTGCAAACATTTCTCTCCACCCACCCTATGGCAAAATTATTAAAATTGCATGAAATGAGTTGTAAAATTCTCTTCTACACATGGGAAAATGTGTAGAATTGCAGCAAACTTACTTTAGGAAAGCATCTTCTCTACGCACCATATCAAAATGTGTAGAATTGCAGGAAATAAAACTCTAAAACTTGAATTTTCTCTCTCCGCTGTCAATAGGGAGGCAAAATGTCCCTTGTGTGGGTATGGATGTGAGTACGCAGACCCACGAACCACTGCGAACCCTCCTGATGAGTTCAGTTTTTTTGTGTGACCCCCACCCCCATCAAAGTTGCTTGTCTCTGATATGGACGATCAAAAGTGTTGCCTCTAAAGCCTGAACCCTGATCTGTGAGAATAGCCCAGATCCATTTACCATTTGGGTGTAAGTAAGCAGCCTCTGGCAGAGACAGGATTCTGTTCTTCAGTAATATAGTGGAGGTGTGGAAATCTGCTTCCGACAGCGGCGTATAGTGATAAACAGCACAGGGGATAGGAGCCTGGGCTAGGATGGCCGTGAGGAATTCAACAGGCACAACCAAGAGGAAGGAAAAGCAGCATTTCAGTACAGCTCTAAAATGAAATGAACTGCACTCAAGGTCCCCTGCATACACAGCTCAGAGCGCACACGCTCAAGCGATATCCTCTCCCAAATTGCCACAGAGAATTTGAGTGTCGCTTTTTTTTTTTTTTTTTTTTTTTTTTTTGTCATTTTGGCATGGTGCTATCTATCAGGCCTTCCTCTCTCAGTCGCCTGATATTGTGACTAACAGCAGGGGAAAAGTTTAGTCAGATAATTACCTCTGGCTGCCTCGGGTTTTGCTGAGAAAAAGCTTTTCAAAGAGTTTTCCTCTTTTTTATGGCCAGTCATAAAATAAGGAGCCGCATCATAAAATATCTCTACTCTACCACCAAGGCACTGTTTAAAAAGTTGTCTCTCCATGGAACATCACTCTTGGGTGAAGTATAGAGGGGGAGTGCCCAAGGTCACATGGCCCATAGGCAGAGAGTAAATCCTGTAACTGGGAGATGAGGAATCAGAGCTTGACAACACAACCTGTCTTTGTTGTGAATTGAAGATCTCACTGAACTCAGATGTACCATAGAGGAGGACTACTGTCCATATCATCACAATGGCCTCTAAAGTGTGCTTTGATAAATTGAGGCCTTCAGAATATTTTCTTCATTGTGGCAACGTGATTCCCATCCAGCTCATCTGATGATTAGTGATATTAGTCCGTCTCTTTATGAATATACTGTACTTATTTAGTATTGTAGTTTAGAGACATGCACAGTGTGGTAGTAATAATTTTGAACACACCTACAATGATTACACTTCTTCATATGGTAGTTGTTCAGGGTCACTTCTCAGGAAGTTCATCCTACTGTATATGAAGACTGTGGAGTGCTGCTCCATAGTTGTGAAACTTGAAGTATATTGTGTTATCAAAAAGTATTGGAAAGTCTTACAGTATCTGCAGTGAATCTCATCAGGGCAACCGAATGATGCAATCTCAAGTGTTCTAATGAAAAGAGTGGACAATAACACGGGTTTATTCTAAGAAGGGCTTCTGGTTAGAGTATAAACCCTTCCCAAAGATGCAGATCTACCACACCGTGGCACAGTCGGCCACATTAAATATCATCTATTACTCTTAAAACCGTTATCCTTTGCCTCTTCAGCGCAGCCAGACAATCAACACAGTCGACTCATGTTGTCTTCAAGAGCCCACACACCGACCAGGGTCACCTGACTGTACAGATGCAGGATATGCTAGCATCAAACTTCTCCCGTACAGGGGTCTCATATAAGGGCCCTGGTATCATCTCTGAGAGAGAGACCCACAGCAAAGGCAATAAATAAAATAAAATAAAATAAAATTGTATTTGTCACATACACATGGTTAGCAGATGTTAATGCCAGTGTAGCGAAATGCTTGTGCTTCTAGTTCCGACAATGCAGTAATAACCAACAAGTAATCTAGCTAACAATTCCAAAACTACTACCTTATAGACACAAGTGTAAGGGGATAAAGAATATGTACATAAAGATATATGAATGAGTGATGGTACAGAGCAGCATAGACAAGATACAGTAGATGGTATTGAGTACAGTATATACATACGATATGAGTATGTAAACAAAGTGGCATATTTAAAGTGAATAGTGATACATGTATTACATAAAGATGCAGTAGATGATATAGAGTACAGTATATATGTATACATATGAGATGAATAATGTAGGGTATGTAAACATTATATTAGGTAGCATTGTTTAAAGTGGCTAGTGATATATTTTACATCATTTCCCATCAATTCGCATTATTAAAGTGGCTGGAGTTGAGTCAGTGTGTTGGCAGCAGCCACTCGATGTTAGTGGTGGGTAGCGGGGTGAACAGGCAGTGGCTTGGGTGGTTGTTGTCCTTGATGATCTTTATGGCCTTCCTGTGACATCGGGTGGTGTAGGTGTCCTGGAGGGCAGGTAGTTTGCCCCCGGTGATGCGTTGTGCAGACCTCACTACCCTCTGGAGAGCCTTACGGTTGTGGGCGGAGCAGTTGCCAAACCAGGCGGTAGAAGTTTGTGAGTGCTTTTGGTGACAGGCCAAATTTCTTCAGCCTCCTGAGGTTGAAGAGGCGCTGCTGCGCCTTCTTCACAATGTTGTCTGTGTGGGTGGACCAATTCAGTATGTCTGTGATGTGTATGCCGGGGAACTTAAAACTTACTACCCTCTCCCCTACTGTTCCATCGATGTGGATAGGGGGGTGTTCCCTCTGCTGTTTCCTGAAGTCCACAATCATCTCCTTAGTTTTGTTGACGTTGAGTGTGAGGTTATTTTCCTGACACTACACTCTGAGGGCCCTCACTTCCTCCCTGTAGGCCATCTCGTCGTTGTTGGTAATCAAGCCTACCACTGCTGTGTCGTCCGCAAACTTGATGATTGAGTTGGAGGCGTGCGTGGCCACGCAGTCGTGGGTGAACAGGGAGTACAGGAGAGGGCTCAGAACGCACCCTTGTGGGGCCCCAGTGTTAAGGATCAGCGGGGTGGAGATGTTGTTGCCTACCCTCACCACCTGGGGGCGGCCCGTCAGGAAGTCCAGTACCCAGTTGCACAGGGCGGGGTCGAGACCCAGGGTCTCGAGCTTGATGACGAGCTTGGAGGGCACTATGGTGTTAAATGCCGAGCTGTAGTCGATGAACAGCATTCTCACATAGGTATTCCTCTTGTCCAGATGGGTTAGGGCAGTGTGCAGTGTGGTTGAGATTGCATCGTCTGTGGACCTATTTGGGCGGTAAGCAAATTGGAGTGGGTCTAGTGTGTCAGGTAGGGTGGAGGTGATATGGTCCTTGACTAGTCTCTCAAAGCACTTCATGATGACGGAAATGAGTGCTACGTGGCGGTAGTCGTTTAGCTCAGTTACCTTAGCTTTCTTGGGAACAGGAACAATGGTGGCCCTCTTGAAGCATGTGGGAACAACAGAGTGGGATAGGGATGGATTGAATACGTCCGTAAACACACCAGCCAGCTGGTCTGCGCATGCTCTGAGGGCGCGGCTGGGGATGCCGTCTGGACCTGCAGCCTTGCAAGGGTTGACACGTTTAAATGTTTTCCTCACGTCGGCTGCAGTGAAGGAGAGTCCGCATGTTTTGGTTGCGGGCCATGTCCGTGGCACTGTATTGTCCTCAAAGCGGGCAAAAAGGTTATTTAGTCTGCCTGGGAGCAAGACATCCTGGTCCGTGACGGGGCTGGTTTTCTTTTTGTAATCCGTGATTGACTGTAGACCCTGCCACATACCTCTTGTGTCTTGAATTGAGATTCTACTTTGTCTCTATACTAACGCTTAGCTTGTTTGATTGCCTTGCTGACGGCAACACAACTGACACTTGTTAAATACATTCAGAAAATCAACTAACAAATAAACACATATTTAGAGAATGTAGAAACATACAAAATTTTGAAAATATCAGATACCTACATATGTATGGAGGTGCATAGGAAACTTTAACCTGCATATCATTAACCTTCAGGGAAACTTTGTCATTTACAAAAATATTTTTTATGATTATTCATGTTTTCTATCATTTTCATAGGAAGTAATAATAGGTTCCATCATGTGTGCATATAAAAAAATATTCCTATGACAGCCTCACTACACACAAAGACAGCTTTGTGACATGGGAGAGAAGATGGGAAAGAAAGAGTGGGTGTATAAGTGGCACTATAAAAGCCTCTTCAGAGCACTGTAAATTACTTCAAAATGGCTCCAAAATGACAGCTCCTTATCAAGTAATAACTCGGCCTACAATACGGTATGTTGCTTTTTTTCCCTTTCTCTCAGGGCAAGAGAAGGTTCACCACAGGGCCAGAACACCGTCTTCTTCTTACTGTCATAGCAACAGTGTAGCAACAGATGACAGATGTTTGTATATCAGTTTGTACAACAACATCTATGAATACAGAGAAATAGCTTGTGATATGTTCACTTTCAATTCATTTTGAAATAGAGTGACAATTTCCCTTTTGTTTACAGTAGTGGCTGGAGGACATTAGAAGGTGGTGTGGGGGGGGGACTTTACACATTGTGGCAGCAATAATAGCTATGGGCCTATAGACCTGTTGACATAGCACCTTGGCTGCAACTCATTCCCACTTCCCCTGTATCTGCCTTGCCTGTGCTTGCAGAGATCTATCAGAGGCAGTCCACTGATGAGACCAGATCAATAACTAAGCCCCCCTATTATAATTTCAAACCAAACACGGGCTCTAAAATGAATCTCTCCATTCCAAGTTAACGACTTCTCCAGAATAACCCCATGGGAAAGGCTCTTTGTTTTTGTTTCTTCATATCGACCTGACACCAAGTGGATGGCCCGGACAAATCCATCTGATTCCTGTTGGGTCTGTCAAAACAAACTATTTCCCAGACTTTGATTGTGTCTTTCTTTATGGGGAAAAGGGACATTAAGTATTCAACCGACCAAGCACAAGTTGGTGGTTGAAGATATCCCTCTAGCAAAATAAATAGAGATGTTTTTTTTTTCTCCAGTGAAACTTTACGGTTTGACTTGTAGACCCTGTGCTCATTGGTGCCAATGTAACAAGCACCCAGTTGAGTGCCCAGAAAAGGACAGTTAGCTCTGGCAGCCTCCCTAACCACAAACAGGCTCTGCTGTCATACCTTAACCTTTAGGTGAAAACACAAAATCAACCATAGATCACTACGGTAACGTCATCCTCCCTTTCCAAGACCACCAGTCCAGGGTTTTTCAGGATATTCCAGTTAAACCAACAACATTTGCACAATCTAGATGACTCCAAATCAAATAAAACCTTCCCAAATGACCTGAAACCACCCACAAGTCCATAGCACCACACCTCAGCATTCCAACACGGAGCTACACGGGCACTCCACCTATTGTTTTTCTTTCTCCCCAGGCTCTTGTTCCCAACTCAGCGTTTGTGCAAACCAATTTCTGTGTCTCCCAGGTCATCCCGCTCATTCAGCCAGAGATTAAATTGCTTTGGGGTCATGCTGTGCCCTCACCAGGGTAGCCTGTTGAGAAAACAGTGTGTGTCGCATGCCTCCAGATCTATAAACAGAATCCCACTGTGAGCTGTGGGGTTGTACAACAGACTCCCCATCTCCACTAGCGCCACTGTTAATGTTGTAGCTGTTATAGTGGCTTCCGCTGCTGCCAGAGAGCTGACAGCTCCCACTGTCCACTGGTCTGGATATGATATGAAAATTGGACATATTGTAGGTAGTTTCTCAACAGACTATTCCCTACACTGGCTTCCTGTCAAGGCAAGGGCTGATTTCAAGGTTTTACTGCTAACCTACAAAGCATTACATGGGCTTGCTCCTACCGATCTCTCTGATTTGGTCCTGCCGTACATACCTAAAGATACGCTACGGTCACAAGACGCAGGCCTCCTAATTGTCCCTAGAATTTCTAAGCAAACAGCTGGAGGCAGGGCTTTCTCCAATAGAGCTCCATTTTTATGGAATGGTCTGCCTACCATTGTGAGAGACGCAGACTCAGTTTCAACTTTTAAGTCTTTACTGAAGACTCATCTCTTCAGTGGGTCATATGACTGAGTGTAGTCTGGCCCAGGAGTGTGAAGGTGAACGCAAAGGCTCTTGTGGCAACAAACCGCCCTTGCTGTCTCTGCCTGGCCGGTTCCCCTCTTTCCACTGGGATTCTCTGCCTCTAACCCTATTACAGGGGCTGAGTCACTGGCTTACTGGTGCTCTTTCATGCCGTCCCTAGGAGGGGTGCGTCACTTGAGTGGGTTGAGTCACTGATGTGATCTTCCTGTCTGGGTTGGTACCCCACCTTGGGTTGTGCCGTGGCAGAGATCTTTGTGGGCTATACTAGGCCTTGTCTCAGGATGGTAAGTTGGTGGTTGAAGATATCCCTCTAATGGTGTGGGGGCTGTGCTTTGGCAAAGTGGGTGGGGTTATATCCTTCCTGTTTGGCCCTGTCCGGGGGTATCATCGGATGGGGCCACAGTGTCTCCTGACCCCTCCTGTCTCAGCCTCCAGTATTTATGCTGCAGTAGTTTGTGTGTCGGGGGGTTTAGGGTCAGTTTGTTATATCTGGAGTACTTCTCCTGTCTTATCCGGTGTCCTGTGTGAATTTAAGTATGCTCTCTCTAATTCTCTCTTTCTCTCTTTCTTTCTCTCTCTTGGAGGACCTGAGCCCTAGGACCATGCCTCAGGACCACCTGGCATGATGACTCCTTGCTGTCCCGAGTCCACCTGGCCGTGCTGTTGCTCCAGTTTCAACTGTTCTGCCTGCGGCTATGGAATCCTGACCTGTTCACCGGACGTGCTACCTGTCCCAGACCTGCTGTTTTCAACTCTCTAGAGACAGCAGGAGTGGTAGAGATACTCTTAATGAACAGCTATGAAAAGCCAACTGACATTTACTCCTGAGGTGCTGACTTGCTGCACCTTCGACATCTACTGTGATTATTATTATTTGACCATGCTGGTCATTTATTAACATTTGAACATCTTGGCCACGTTCTGTTATAATCTCCACCCGGCACTGCCAGAAGAGGACTGGCCACCTGGTTCCTCTCTAGGTTTCTTCCTAGGTTTTGGCCTTTCTAGGGAGTTTTTCCTAGCGTCACCTGCATTGCTTGCTGTTTGGGGTTTTAGGCTGGGTTTCTGTACAGCACTTTGAGATATCAGCTGATGTACGAAGGGCTATATAAATAATTGTGATTTGATTTGATTTGACTATTCTAACAATGTGTTCAAGATAAGTGAGTGGATCTGTTTGTGCACACAGACATACTACTGTGTGTATCTATGTATGATTGCCTGCACACCATTGTGCATCTATAGACAATTCTCGGTGGTTGTGAGCCCCACGCCTATTCAGTCCTGTCGTCTAATGCCGCTCTGTTCATTCCTTGTCATGTGTAGCACAGCACTTATTTCACATTCACTGAGGAGAGGGATATAAAGAGAGTGATAGAATAGGAGAGGGATTGTGAAAAACATTCTACTTTCAATGGGAAAGTGAGGGGGGAAGGTGCAGGGCTGACGGACAGGCATTAGGGGATCCTTTTTTACTTGCTGTTACTGACAGCATTGGTTGGCTTGACTATGGGCCTTATTCTCCAGAACTATGTACTTGGAACTTGCTCTCTCTTGTCCATCTCTCCTGCCCCCACCCTCCCCCAACCCCCGCGTTCTTCTTCTGCCTCTCTCTTCCTATTTTTCTCGCCCTCCTCTGCTCATTCTCACACACAAAATCCATCTTCTGTATAATGAGCACTGGGTCCCGGGGGGTGGGTGGGGGGGTGGGGGGTGGACCTTCCACCTGCTCAGTGAGGGAGTGACGCATGGCTCCTGCAGCAGCCAACCACAGACACATCTCTCCTCCTACCCCCTTCCCCTCCCTCCCTCTGCCCCTGGCTTTGCCCCAGGGAAATGGGCCCGCCTGTCCCCCAGCTCCCCATCATCGCTCCATCACAGACACACGTCTAAGACAGAGCTCCTATCACCTAATCTGAGAGTCTGTCATTCACAGTTCACACTCACTCTCACACATACAGACATGAATTGCGGAAACAGATGCAAGTGCATGAACGCACACACACGCTCTCACACACTCATGCCACTGCACACACCAACAGAACCAAGCCTCAAGGAAAGGCGAGGTAGTTTTTTAGTCTGTGTTCTCACTGTTTGGCGGCTGTCAGAGCTCCTGTTACACACACACACACACACACACACACACACACACACACACACACACACACACACACACACACACACACACACACACACACACACACACACACACACACACACACACACACACACACACACACACACACACACACACACACACACACACACACACACACACACACAAAACACACATGCACAGTCAATATTTACAGCATGGCAGAGGAGAGAGAGAACGAGAGAGAGAGTGAGCCCTGCAGCCAAAACCAACAATTTGCATGTGCCCGCTGCCTCCCTAATTGGACACATTCGTCTTTCATTTAGCATTGGATTGAAGTGCAGGAATAGCTCCAAAAGCACGCATCCTACTTCATCTTAGAACAAGTTTACTGAGTGCCGACCAAAAACAATTGAAAGCATTCTATGGCTGGCTCTGCCTGTGAAGATATGAGGCTAAAAGGGCTTTTCTTGTGTACTTTCTGTTGGTCGCTCTGAGACTGTTCGAGGAAAAGAGGCGGACCAAGAGGAAGTGAGATGTTTGATTGAAGAGTGAATCCAGGCATTGGGGGGAGAAAGATGGGCTGGATGATTGCTCTCCCTCAATATGGCCAAAATACCAGCAATTTACTGCGCTCGCCATGGGTACACCATTGCCAGCAGTGTTGGGTGGCTGATATCATAAAGTTGACAGGTCTGTTGAGTGGCCAGTAATGGTCTAATGGAGGTGCAAAACCAGGATAGAACCAAGATTCAGTTTGACTGAATGGGAGCTGAGTGCGCGTCAGATGAGTGGATGGAAGACATGATCAAGGTGCAATCAGTGGTTCCCAAATTGTAAGTTGAGTTTGCAATGCAATACAATGTAATATTATTCATCCACAATATACCCTTAGATGCACAACAGGGCCTAAAACTGCTAAATTGTCTCTCTGCCCCATGGGAAAATGTGGCCGGAAATTAGCTTTAAAACTTAAAGAAAAAAAATATCAGAAGCAAAGAGGGGGGCCTTTAAAATGTTCTTTCCCAGGGCCCGAGTCTTGGTTAGTCAGGCCATTCAATCATTTCATACTGACTATCACATGTATAGAATCTAACATTGAAGTATATGCATTAAAATCCATATTATTCACATAGCATGTAGCGGTAATGGAGCAAATAGGAGAGGCAGTAAATTGCTCTGAGCAATTAAAGCTGTGAAATTGCATGTCCAAATAGCAGCGGACGGCGAGATCACACTGGGAACATGATTTAAAATAATTGCTCCTTATTATCTGGGAAATAATTGAGAGAAGGAGAGGGGAGGTGCTGTGCAATAGGCAGTGAAATAGAAAAACGTTTTCTGGGCTGACTGTGGACATGTGACTCGCTAACACAGTGAGAGAGGCTGAAGTATGTGTTAATGAAAACATACAAATCAGATATACCATCCCAGTGATACACAAGGCAAGAAGACAGGTAGAAGAGGAAGGAGGATGAAGAGAGAGAGAGGATGTTAGATTGTGTCAGGTTGCTATATGGAACTGTCAACAACAACAAAAGCATAGGAACTCTTGTCAAATGATTACTCTATTCAGATGGCGCTGCATGAGACTTGATTTTACTGCCCTCGTCATTCTAACCACATCAGTCTTCTCATTTAATCTCTCTCTATGTGTGGCCATGTGGTGCTGTTATGGGGTACACCCGTGTTCTAGGGCCCCCGCGATCCAGTAACAGTATAACAATATTCCACCCCCTCCCCAAACCCCAGGGCTTTGACTGACAGCACAAGATAATCTGTTTCTGATATAATCTATCCAGTGGACCAGACATTCTATCAGTCGATCACTGCTCCTCGAGTCGACATCATGGGGAAGGCAGAAATATTTCTTAAAAGAAGGAGGAAGCAGTAGATTTTTCAGTGTGGGCATGCAGGAGGCTGAAATTGGCGCATTCGTAAACCTGGAAGGATTCTGCACAGTTCATTAAGATAAAACGATTACATTCTGGTGAGACTGAGCAGCAATTGGGCCCATGCTGTACACAGACCGCTCTGATTAGCAGCCGAGCCAACGCGCTCCACGACATTTTGATGCGAGACAATATTCCGCTTTTTCAATTACACACCCCAACAGCCCCCTAACTACCAAAACCAACTCATTTGCATGATTGAAATAAAATTATAGTGTGCTGAAAGCATAGTTCTGTTGTGTTTGCTATTACAATTGTTTTCATTTTGCAAAGAAAAAAAGTATATGGTTGAGTTGGGTTTTCTTTATTTTCTCCAGAAATGAATACACTGAAATCTATCTTAGACGAGGTACCTCAAGGTCAGGGAACATATCAAGAGAAAGCTTTCAGTCAGAAGAAAATAGTAATTCTGGTGAGAATAATGTCTTCCAAAGTAGTCAGGCTGAAACATTTACAATTACTGAGAGGGGGAGTCTTATTCACAGCGCTCTTACATTATTATCAAACATCGAAGAGCTCTGGGCACGTTTCAAACTTCGTTATAGGCTCGTCCCTCTACTCTGCTGCAAAGATTAGCCTAGAGACATAGCTTACTCCGGTATGATATACAATAAACCGAGCAAATGGTTATTACATTGTCTTACCTATACATGGCTCGTTCAACAGCTGTTTAGCATTTGCACTCAGGTCATTTCCATGCTAAACACTAGTTCACTCAAACCGGTGTGAAGGTGACCTGTGTTCACCTGGCTTCCAGATGGTGTTTACCCATTCTCTGGGTGTAACATTACCCACTGCTGGGTCTGCCGCCCGCCACTAAACTACACTCTGCAAGTCAAATGTGTCTGTTTGTGTTTGTGCGTGTGTCATTGCATTTGTATTTATATCTGCTTGTGATGAACAGGGACACACATCAATCGGTTCACATGCATGCACAAAGTCATACTAACACACCTTAAATCATTGCCTGCTTAGAGCGGCCAGCTTCTGCCCATGATCAACATACTTTCCATTGAATAGCCAACCCACCTGCCTCTAGCATTCCAATATCCCACATCAACAATATCAGACAGCTGGGATGCCAGGAGTGAGACTTGCACTCAAAGTGCTCCATTAATTGAATCAAAGCTATGAATACCATGCTGACAATCCTATTGCTGAGCTATGGAAGCAGTACAACAAGTTATTGCTGGCCTAAATTATCATATAAAGAAGAATAAAGAAGCAATGTTTATTTCTTTGATTGCATGCCGTTCTGACTTTTTCCTGCACAACACAGCTGCATCAAAGCCAAAATCAATGTATTTTTGACTGTGTGTTATTGAGTCACCACAGGCAGCCCCTAGTTTATGAAGACGCACATTATAATTAGTTTACAAAGACTCATTGAATATTCAGAATTCACATGATTCCTGGGACAATGCAGAATGAAAATAGATGAGAGAATAATTGAAGTGTGTGTTGCTGGATGATTAGCATAGGAGAGGGCCCTATTCCCATTCACATCTGACTGCAATTCATCTTGCTATATTAATGAAATGACTGTGCTAATGACAGATAATGCACTAATTTAATGCTAATACCACATTTATCAGGATCTAAGCTTCAGCCACAGTGGATGTCTGCATTTGAGTCTCCTCTCTTTTGTCCTGTTATCTATTATTTAGTGGAGTCTTACGAAAAGCAGGCTTTGTCTGGCTAAGTAAATGAGGCTTTCTTGCTGCTTAAACCCAGCTGTGTCAAA
Source organism: Oncorhynchus gorbuscha (assembly GCF_021184085.1). Taxonomy (NCBI): domain Eukaryota; kingdom Metazoa; phylum Chordata; class Actinopteri; order Salmoniformes; family Salmonidae; genus Oncorhynchus; species Oncorhynchus gorbuscha. The sequence goes on from NC_060192.1 coordinate 13,853,894, forward strand.
CTCAGGCCCAGTCTCAGTGTTTGTCCTGTCAGTATCATGTGACTAGCCGTGCCCTTCTCCTTGTACCAGCCCCAAGCCCAAAGCCATGGGAAAGTGGTGCTTGGATTATCTCTAGAATCAGGGGTAGCAACTTTGGTTTTAGAAGTGGGGTCAGACAAACACAGACAAACACTCCAAACAGCCTAACCGACCACTTGGAGGTGTCTACAAGCACACCGTTGCCTAGTTTTGTATCACATTCCAATGATAAAACTGGGGGGGACAAAAATTCAATTTCAAAATGTGGGGGGGCATGCCCCCACCCCCTTTTCCTCAGTGAAAGGTGCGCCCCTGTCTAGAATATATTGAATCCCACTGTGTAACCTGTAATAGTAGACCTGGAGGGCTGGATAAGAAAGCCACTAGCCTTTTAGGACTGGATCTGTGCTTGCCAGACCTAGAGCAGTCTCAGTCCTGGAGTCAAACACAGCTGGAGAACGAGAATACCCTTTTACTAATAGATTCCCCAGCGAGTTCATCACAGCCCACTGGGGACACACTGGTTGAATCAACGTCGTTTCCACATCACTTTAATGAAATTACGCTGAACCAATGTGGAAAAGAAGTTGAATTGACATCTGTTCCCAGTGGGTGATTTCTTCAAATAGCACTGTTCTACCATAGTCACTCCCTCCCATACACGTATCCATAGTCCCTTAGCTAAACAACATGTTCCTTCCACATCCTACGCCAAACACATCCCACATCCATCCATCAACTGATCCTATCGATTCAGAATGAGTCTTTGATTCACCCATTCCAGTTCACAAAATTACACAGCACCCCTCCATCCCCCATCTGATGTTGAATAACTAAGTGAGACGGAATTTTAGTCGAGCCACGGGGAGCCATTTTCTAGCTTTGATTAGCAGCCATGTCAGTGAGCTGCATGGAGTGGTGGTGTGAGCTGGGGCCAGGAAATGTCAGGTCATCAGATTCCTCACTGCCTGTTCCGCACACTCACTGAAAGGTTCAAGGGAGGGAGAGCCAAAAAATCAGCTCTAAATGTAAATCCAATCTGATGAGCGCACCACAGGGTAAAATAATATTTTTTTACATATGAAAGATGTTCCGGTTGTACGATAACAGAATGAAAATAGCTCTAATTAGCCGTACAGAGGGGAGAGAGTTTCTCAGCGTGACATACTGCCTACCTGGGTGAAGGAAAGGTGTGGATTAAAGGAAAACAAAGCAGCACCATGTGAAACCTAATTACAAACAAATGGAAAGAGTGCGGGAGAGAGTGGATGTAATAACATTGGGAATAATCTCACATGGGGCTGAGAGTAAACATGTTGGAGGTAAGGTACAGCTTTAGAATTAGTTCTGTGGTGTATTTTATGGCAAGTCATCAATACGGTTGATCATGAAGCCTTTCACTAGCGTGTGTTCATCAAAAAAGTCGTTAAAATGTTTCCTCTGTGTAGTGTACTCCAAAGGACTTTCTCAGCGTGTGTTCTCTGTGTGAAGCAGTTTGTTTGATGCCTATATGTGCTTCTTTCTATAGCAGGCCACTGTGCTGTGTTCCTTCACATACAGCCTTCCTCTCACAGCCAGGTCATAGGTGTGAAGCTCTGTCTCTGGAGATGAACTATGATCGGAACGGACGGACGGACGGACGGACGGACGGACGGACGGACGGACGGACGGACAGACAGACAGACAGACAGACAGACAGACAGACAGACAGACAGACAGACAGACAGACAGACAGACAGACAGACAGACAGACAGACAGACAGACAGACAGACAGACAGACAAACAGACAGACAACGTCAACAGTAACCTTGGAAAAATCCTCTGCATTATCATTAACAGCAGACTCATACATTTCCTCAATGAAAACAATGTACTGAGCAAATGTTAAATTGGCTTTTTACCAAATTACCGTACAACAGACCATGTATTCACCCATCACACCCTAATTGACAACCAAACAAACCAAAACAAAGGCAAAGTCTTCTCATGCTTTGTTGATTTCAAAAAAGCCTTCGAGTCAATTTGGCATGAGGGTCTGCTATCCAAACTGATGGAAAGTGGTGTTGGGGGTAAAACATACGACATTATAAAATCCATGTACACAAACAACAAGTGTGCTGTTAAAATTGGCAAAAAACACACACATTTCTTCATACAGGGTCGTGGAGTGAGACAGGGATGCAGCTTAAGCCCCACCCTCTTCAAAGTATATTATCAACGAATTGACGCGGGCGCTAGAAAAGTCTGCAGCACCCGGCCTCACCCTACTAGAATCCAAAGTAAAATGTCTGCTGTTTGCTGATGATCTGGTGCTTCTGTCACCAACCAAGGAGGGCCTACAGCAGCACCTAGATCTTGTGCACAGATTCTGTCAGACCTGGGCCCTGACAGTAAATCTCAGTAAGACCAAGATAATGGTGTTCCAAAAAAGGTCCAGTCAAAAGGACCACAAATACAAATTCCATCTAGACACCGTTGCCCTACAGCACAGAAAAAAACTATACATACCTTGGCCTAAACATCAGTGCCACAGGTAACTTCCACAAAGCTATGAACGATCTGAGAGACAAGGCAAGAAGGGCATTCTATGCCATCAAAAGGAACATAAAATTCAACATACCAATTAGGATCTGGCTAAAAATACTTGAATCAGTCATAGAGCCCATTGCCCTTTATGGTTGTGGGGTCTGGGTTCCGCTCACCAACCAGGACTCACAAAATGGGACAAACACCAAATTGAGACTCTGCGTGCAGGATTCTGCAGAAATATCCTCCGTGTACAACGTGGAACACCAAATAAGGCATGCAGAGCAGAATTAGGCCGATACCCACTAATTATCCAAATCCAGAAAAGAGACGTTAAATTCTACAACCACCTAAAAGGAAGCGATTCCCAAACCTTCCATAACAAAGCCATCACCTACAGAGAGATGAACCTGGAGAAGAGTGCCCTAAGCAAGCTGGTCCTGGGGCTCTGTTCACAAACACCAACACACCCCACAGAGCCCCAGGATAGCAGCACAATTAGACCCAACCAAATCACGAGAATCACCAAAATCACCAAAAAATAATTACTTGACACATTGGAAAGAATTAACAAAAAAACAGAGCAAACTAGAATGCTATTTGGCCCTAAACAGAGAGTACACAGTGGCAGAATACCTGACCACTGTGACTGACCCAAACTTAAGGAAAGCTTTGACTATGTACAGACTCAGTGAGCATAGCCTTGCTATTGAGAAAGGCCGCCGTAGGCAGACATGACTCTCAAGAGAAGACAGGCTATGTGCTCACTGCCCACAAAATGAGGTGGAAACTGATTTGCACCTCCTAACCTCCTGCCCAATGTATGACCATATTAGAGTGACATATTTCCCTCAGATTACACAGATCCACAAAGAATTTGAAAACAAATCCAATTTTGATAAACTCCCATATCTACTGGGTGAATGTCCACCGTGTGCCATCACAGCAACAAGATTTGTGACCTGTTGCCACAAGAAAAGGGCAACCAGTGAAGAACAAACACCATTGTAAATACAACCCATATTTATGCTTATTTATTTTCCTTTGTGTACTTTAACCATTTGTACATTGTTACAACACTGTATATATACATAGGAATCCTAGGAATACCTAGGATAGGATGAGTAATCCCTCTCACCCCCCCCCCTTTAAGATTTAGATGCACTATTGTAAAGTGACTGTTCCACTGGATGTCATAAGGTGAATGCACCAATTTGTAAGTCGCTCTGGATAAGAGCGTCTGCTAAATGACTTAAATGTAAATGTAAATGTAAATACATAATATGACAGTTGCAAAGTCTTTATTGTTTTGAAACTTCTGTATGCGTAATGTTTACTAGATAGATAGATAGATAGATAGATAGATAGATAGATAGATAGATAGATAGATAGATAGATAGATAGATAGATAGATAGATAGATAGATAGATAGATAGATAGATAGATAGACTGGCAATACTGCGAGATTCTGGCAATTCGACTGACCCAGAGTCAGATGAACTCGTGGATACCATTTGTATGTCTGTGCGTGCAAATCCATGGGACGAAGGGGTGCTGAGGGTGCTGCAGCACCCCCTGATAACTTAAAAAAGAATAATAATAACATTAAATTAAAAACATTGTCTCACCAAATTAGTGCGCTAGGCCTTTACTACTCCTGTGTGAGTAGAGATAAATACTCGTCAGCAGAGCAGAGAAAAGTATCCATAAGTTCCATCTGTATCCATCTGACTGGGCGGGTAGAAAATGCTAGAATCTCAATCTTAACTGTAAGAATCTCACAGTATCTCTTCAATACCACAACTACAGATAAACGCTTAAGATTACAGCCAAAGGCTACAGGTGGGCAGACTCATCCGGCATGATGATCAGGAAGAAAGAACCCCCTCTCTATAACCCCCCACTTCGGGCTGAGAGAGTGAGACCAAAGAGGACCACATCAGCAGTGGTGTCCCTCTCATCAGTTACGTTAAACACATACGGCATCCCACCCACGACTGAAAACAGGTCATCTTCTCCCACCTAGCATAAATACTGCATTTATGGAGATTACATGCTCTGGTAAAGAGAGCCCAATTATGCAGCAGAAAGCAAAGCAGCCCTTGAAGCCCCCAGACCGCAGCCTATACAGCCCCAGACCCACACAGACCCACAGCGAAACAAAGGGGATTTCACAGCTCAGTTTAAATCCACGGGCTTTGGCTGCGTCTCAGCTCCCCCTAAGTGGGCCTTTTAAGTGCTGCCTTATCCTCCATTACTAAGCGCTGGGCCGGTCCAGGCAGGGCTGGCTCCGGGCAGATCTACAGCAGCACAGCTACTACGGTGCTAATTGGGAATCCAGCAGGAGATCGGCCAGTGAAAGAACAGCTCAGTGAGATACATAGGAAACCACTATGCTTGTCCTAGATGAAAGATAAGGGAGACACTAAGCAAGGATCAGATGACATTAAACACACAAAGATCAGGCGTGATCAGTTTGGGGTCAATCTCTGGTGACCTGCCTCACCAATGCCAGAAGCTCTTGTCACGTTGACAAAAAACTGTGTGGCCCTCTAACCTTTCCCGATTGTGGAAAAGGACTAAAAGATATAATACAAATCTCCTCATGTTGTCTGGTGGTGTACGGTGGTGTATCCACAGTGTGTGTGGACTGGCAACGGTGGGCTTGACGGCCACTAGGGAGGCAAGGGAGACAAGACGAGGGAGCAGCTGTAAGAGGAAATTGCCGGGTCGGTGCTCAGCGAGACGAGAGCTGCCCCCCTCGCTTTGTCTGTCGGCCGCGTCACCAGAGTCAGCCTGGGAAGGAGAGGATTGCCTATTCCTTTTCCATTTCCATTAATTCTGCTGGAGCTCCACGCTGCCCTGGTTACTTCTCGTAATTAAATTCTAGTGTGAGGTGAAGGGCAGGGGAGGGGAGAGGAGTGGGTGAGGGACTCAAGGAGTGGAGGGCAGGGGAGGAGGGGGGGGTGAGGGGGTTTCAATACGATCTTATCAGGGTTCACAGACCTCGTCTTCAGAAAATAATCATGTAAATGATGCATGGGTCAGCAGGATTTTCCAATGACTGCCGGATGCCACTCGCCACTCTCTGCCCACAGAGCAGCCAACTACAGCAACTACTTTAGAGGAGGAAGAGAATGGAAGAATGAGAGATGTGAGGAGAGGGAGGTTGAAAGTAAGCACTTTGAGGTGAAGCTCTTGATTCCAGTGTTAGATTATGTGCTGAAGTGAGGCCTGCTTTCGTTTTTTCACATTGAAGAGGGAAAAGTCTTGCCTGTACTTTTGACTTCTGTACCCCATTCAAATTAATGGGCACAAAGGCAAATATACACTCACATGCACACACACACAATAATATTCAACTATCGAGGCCTGAAAACAGCTTTTTCTCATTCCCTGATTAAATCTATTCCATGGCAGATTGCAATTTTCAGACAAAATAGGGACTAGTGACTGGTCTCCAACACAATGCTAAGTAGAAATAGACAAATATGAGTATATTTGTGACATGCGCCGAAAACAACAGGTGTAGACCTTACAGTGAAATGATTACTTACGGGCTCTAACCAATAGTGCGGAGAAAAACAAGTTTGTGTGTGTGTGTAGGTAAGTAAAAAAATAAAACAACAGTAAAAAGACATTTGGAAATAAGAGTAGCAAGGCTATATACCATAGTCAGGCTTATTGAGGTAGTATGTACAGTACATGTAGGCATAGTTCAACTGACTATGCATATATGATGAACAGAGTGTAGCAGTAGTGTAAAAAGAGGGGTTGGCAGGTGGTGAGACACAATGCAGATAGCCCGGCCAGCCAACCTGCTGAAGCACTGGTTGGTCGGGCCAATTGAGGTAGTATGTACATGAATGTATAGTTAAAGTGACTATGCATATAAGATAAACAGAGAGTAGCAGCAGCATAAAAGAGGGGTTGGGGAGGAGGCACACAATGCAAATAGTCTGGGTAACCATTTGGTTACCTGTTCAGGAGTCTTATGGCTTGGGGGTAAAAACTGTTGAGAAGCCTTTTTGTCCTAGACTTGGCACTCCGGTACCGCTTGCCTTGCAGTAGTAGTGGGAACAGTCTATGACTGAGAGAACAGTCTATTTTCGGGGCCTTCCTCTGACACTGCCTGGTGGAGAGGTCCTGGATGGCAGGCAGCTTACCCCCAGTGATGTACTGGGCCATACGCACTACACTCTGAAGTGGCTTGCGGTCGGAGGCCGAGCAATTGCCATTCAGGCAATGACGCAAGCGGTCAGGATGCTCTCGATGTTGCAGCTGTAGAACCTTTTGAGGATCTCAGGACCCATGTCAAATCTTTTTAGTTTCCTGAGGGGGAATAGGCTTTGTCGTGCCCTTTTCACGATTGTCTTAGTGTGTTTGGACCATTCTAGTTTGTTGTTGATGTGGACACCAAGGAATTTGAAGCTCTCAACCTGCTCCACTACAGCCCTGTCAATGAGAATGGGGACGTGCTCGGTGCTCCTTTTCCTGTAGTCCACAATCATCTCCTTGGTTTTGGTTACGTTGAGGGATAGGTTGTTATTCTGGCACCACCCGGCTAGGTCTCTGTCCTCCTCCCTATAGGGACCGTCATTGTTGGTGATCATGCCTACCACTGTTGTGTCATCAGCAAACTTAATGATGGTGTTGGAGTCGTGCCTGGCCATGCAGTCGTGGGTGAACAGGGAGTACAGGAGGGAACTGAGCACGCACCCTTGGGAAACTCCAGTGTTGAGGATCAGCGTGGCAGATGTGTTGCTACCTACCCTCACCACCTGGGGGCGGCCCGTCAGGAAGTCCAGGATCCAGTTGCAGAGGGAGGTGTTTATTCCCAGGGTCCTTAGCTAAATGATTGGCTTTGAGGGTACTATGGTGTTGAAAGCTGAGCTGTAGTCAATGAATAGCATTCTCACATAAGTGTTCCTTTTGTCCAGGTGGGAAAGGGCAGTGTGGAGTGCAATAAAGATTGCATCATCTGTGGATCTGTTTGGGCGGTATGTAAATTGTTGTGGGTCTAGGGTTTCTGGGATAATGGTGTTGATGTGAGCCATTCAGCCTTTCAAAGATCTTCATGGCTATGGACGTGAATGCCACTGGTCTGTCGTCATTTCGGCAGGTTGCCTTTGTCTTCTTGGGCACAGGGACTATGGTGGTCTGCTTGAAACATGCTGGTATTACAGACTCAATCATGGACATGTTGAAAATGTCAGTGAAGAGACCTGCCAGTTGGTCAGCACATGCCCAGAGCACACTTCCTGGTAATAAGTCTGGCCCCGCAGCCTTGTGTATGTTGACCTGTTTAAAGATCTTACTCACGTCGTCTACGGAGAGCGTGATCACACAGTCATCCAGAACAGCTGATGCTCTCATGCATGCCTCAGTGTTGCTTGCCTCGATGCTTTGCCTGTTTGATGGTTCATCGCAGGACATAGCGGGATTTCTTATAAGCTTCCGGGTTAGAGTCCCGCACCTTGAAAGCGGCAGCTCTACCCTTTAGCTCAGTGCGAATGTTGCCTGTAATCCATGGCTTCTGGTTGGGGTATGTACGTACAGTCACTGTGGGGACGATGCTTTTAATGCACTTATTGATAAAGCCAGTGACTGATGTGGTGTATTCCTCAATGTCATCGGAAGAATCCCGGAACATGTTCCAGTCTGTGATAGCAAAACAGTCCTGTAGTTTAGCATCTGCTTCATCTGACCTTTTTTTATAGACCGAGTCACTGGTGCTTCCTGCTTTAATTTTTGCTCGTAAGCAGGAATCAGGAGGATAGAGTTGTGGTTGGATTTACCAAATTGAGGGCGAGCTCTGTACACATCTCTGTGTGTGGAGTACAGGTGATCTACAATTTTTTTACCTCTGGTTGCACATTTAGCATGTTGATAGAGATTTGGTAGAACTGATTTAAGATTCCCTGCATTAAAGTCTCCGGCCACTAGGAGTGCTGCCTCTGGGTGAGTGGTTTCCTTTTTGCTTATTTCCTTATACAGCTGGCTGAGTGCGGTCTTAGTACCGGCATCTGTCTGTGGTGGTAAATAAACAGCAACGAAAAGTATAGCTGAGAACTCTCTAGGCAAGTAGTGTGGCCTGCAATTTATCACAATATACTCAAAATCAAAATCTAGAGACTTCCTTAGATTTCGTGCACCAGCTGTTGTTTACAAATATGCACAGACGGCCCCCACTCGTCTTACCAGAGTGTGCTGTTCTACCCTGCCGGTGCAGCGTGTATCCCGCCAGCTGAATATCCATATCGTCATTCAGCCACGATTCCCGGGAAACATAGGATAATACAGTTTTTGATGTCCCGTTGGTAGGATATTCGTGATCGTACCTCGTCTAGTTTATTGTCCAATGATTGCACATTGGCAAGTAATATTGACGGTAACGGCAGCTTTCCTAGTTGTCTTCTGCGGGTCCGGACGAGGCATCCGGCTCTTCATCCTCTGCATCGCTTACTTTGCAAATAATTGGGATGTCTGCCCTGTGGGGTGTTTGGAGAATACTGTGTGAGTCCTGCTTGCTGCTGCTGTTGTTGTTGTTGTTGTTGAAGAAATCTTTGTCTAACCCAAGGTGAGTGATCGCTGTCCTGATATCTAGAAGCTCTTTTCTGCCGTAAGATACGGTTGCAGAAACATTATGTACAAAATTATTTACAAATATCGCGAAAAAAACACGTAATAGCACAATTGGTTAGGAGACCGTAAAACGGTGGCCATCTCCTCTGGCGCCATTTTATAACCCAGACTGGCCGTGGGTGTGCACATCGATCAGTATATCTTATTCTTATATCTAATGTACTCTGCTGAGGAGTAAACAAACAGTATAGGCTACACCAAACTACAGGTAAAAAGGCCTAGCACAAAACTCTAACCTCCATGGGTATGGTCTCATTGACAGGAGTTATAGGGTTCAACATACACTGAGAGTACAAAACATTAGGAACACCTACTCTTTCCATGACAGACTGACCAGGTGAATCCAGGTGAAAACTATGATCTCTTATTGACATCACTTGGTAAATCCACTTCAATCAGTGTTGATGAAGGGGAGGAGACAGTTTAGAGGGTGAATGGGCAAGACAAAAGTCTAAGTACCTTTGAACAGGGTATGGTGATAGGTTCCAGGTGCACCGGTTTGAGTATGTCAAGAACTGCAAAAAACGCTGCTGGGTTTTTCCGCGCTAAACAGTTTCCCGTGTGTATAAAGAATGGTCCACAACCCAAAGGAAATCCAGCCAATCTGACACAACTGCGGGAAGCATTGGAGTCAACATGGGCCAGCATGCATGTGGAACGCTTTCGACACCTTGTAGAGTCCATGCCCCGACGAATTAAGGCTGTTCTGGGGGCAAAAGTGGGTGCAACTCAATATTAGGAAGGTGCTCCTAATGTTTTCTACACTCAGTGTAAGTATATTGAAGAAATAGCTGTTGAATCGTTCCAGATTTTAGAGTGCATTATCTATCACCCGCCAGCTGCCTGGCACACCCTATTATACAGGTTCCAATTTATGTATCCATGCTCCAAATGCATATATGTGGTTCAGTTGGTTAACACATACGAATGTAGGTTTATGGAGCAATAACCATTTCTAATATCATCTGTATTGGTGGATGTTTACTGAACCTCTCGAGGCAGTGTTGCTAAAAATTGGTAAGGGAATTGCGTCTTGGTTTGGGAATCACATTTTTTAAAGTGTGAAATATCCTCCCTCGGGTCCCCGGTTAATTTCCTGAGCTTCTATCAAGTTTGAAATTTAAATTCACCTGTACATTTTTCTTCTTGGTACAAAAATGTGTTGTGGAGTTTTGTTTTGTTAGGTTGAACTTTTGAAGGAGTTTAAATTTTTTCATTCTCTAACATTTGATGAACCTGGTGGAAAATCAATTGATAGAATTACCTAAGTCTAGGAACAAGACAATCAAGAAAAAAAGTGTATTTACAATGACACCCTACCCCCCCAGGCCAAACCAACTGTGCGCCACCTTCTGTGACTCGCCACCGCAGCCGGTTGTGACACCCTGGGAACGAACCAGGGTCTGTAGTGACACCTCTAACACTGCAATGCAGTGCCTTAGACCGCTGCACCACTTGGGACATGTAACAATAACCACTGGTGTTCCCACGGGAACAGACCATTATTTAATGCCAGCTTACAGAACCATTCAAAGCCATTATCAATCACAAGGTCATGTTGAACTTGATGCCTGAAGCCCAACAACATCCTGCTCTGTGGGGATAGATAACATTGATAACATCAAATCTAATTGTATTTGTCACATGCTTCATAGACAACAGGTGTAGACTAACAGTGAAATCCTTACGTATGGGTTCATTTCCAACATTACAGAGTTAAAGGTGAGATAAAACATCTAATTAATATATAAATGTGACGTGTAGTTGTTATGGGACTGCTGACATACAAGCACACCACAGGATCTATGTATTTCAAATCCTGGTTGGTTGAACTACTTCTACTTTGAGAAGAACAGAAATCTGTCTCCTTCAAAAGAAAACCGTTCTCTGACGTGTTCCTCTAAAACTCATGCAGTTCACTTACAGTCAAAGCGTGTGAGTCCAACTCAACAGGGAATTAAAACAACAAGGACAGACAGAAGAGGGAAAAGATCAGGTAGCTCCTCAGGGATTAGAGCTGCCAGCGGAGGAGAGGAGAATCAGTGATCCCTCCGTCATTCTTTCCAGGCAGTGTATGAGTTATCTAAGCCTTGATTGGCTAATGTCTCCCTGTCTATTAGTCCTGGTTGTGTAGATGTGTGGTATCATATTTTAGTCATTTAGCAGATGCTTTTATTCAAAACGACTTACAATAAGTGCATTCATCTTAAGATAGTAATTACATTTTTCCTCAATACAGAAGTTATCAGCACATTCAGTGCTTGTAGGAAAAGAAAAGTGCAATTTATTTATTTTATTTAGTAAAAAAAAAATTATGGGGGAGATAAGATAGATGTCTTATTTAAGATGCTCTATAAAGAGGTTTCAATTGTTTTCGTAAGATGGGCAGGGACTCTGATTTTCTATCTTCAGGTGGATGCTCGTTCCACCAATGGGGTGCCAGGAAGGAGAAGAGCTTTGACCGTGCTGAGCGGGAGCTGAGCCACCATAGGTGTGGAATGACCAAGATAACAGATAAGGCAGAACGGAGGTTTTGAGCATAGCCTGAAGGTATGTAGGGGCAGATCCCCATGCTGATCCGTAGGCAAGCACCATGGTCTTGTAGAGGATACGAGCTTTGACTAAATTAGAAGGGTTGCAGCTACGGGGTGGGGAACTTCTGTAAAACCTACAGGGAGAGGAGCGAACATGGATAGAAAACACACACATAGTTGACAAAACGACACAATTAGATCATCTGAAAATAGCAAGGCAAAATACTCAGGTGAGAGAGTGACGTCAAGCCGTCCTCTCTTTCCTTCCTCAAATAACTCCTCAGAACATCTTGGCAGAACTGTCTGTTTCGGCAAAGGTCTTAGTTTTGGCAATGAGACTGCTGCTGATACGACCGCTACTTACAGCTGGTCAGTCCTTTAACTAATGCTCCGTTACCTATGATAATGTCTCCAGACCTCCCGTGGTGTGTTCTCTCGCCTGGTGGGCTTTAATGTTGTTTTCCCACCGAGATGAGTGTGTGGGGAGCAGCATGGAGGTTCCAAGCCCCCAGACCCATCCAGGGGAGATGTCTACCATATTCACAATGTTCCTTCAGACTCCCAGAGTTCAGACAGCAAACAACCAAGCAGTGGTGTGCATTCATGTATGGAAAGAGAAGCCAGGCTTCCCCCCCAAATAAATGTATTTTAAATTTTAAAACATAAAATAATTTATCTTTTGTCTCACTGTGTTTCATAATTTTCCTTCAATTCACAAGAGGCTGGATGTACCTCACAGGAGATAGCAGCCGAGCGAGAACAACAGTGCCCCTCTGTCTCTCTACGTGTAGGCAGCCTCTACCTGATGCTGTCTGGTCCAAATGAGTATGACATTGGTGCCGCCAATGCAACATTGGTGCCGCCAATGCCCTCACGCCTACCAAATATCATTGAGAGCATGTAGGGAAGCCAAGTAAACTTAATTGACGGAAAAACTAGAATTGTGTTGTTGTTCTCCGGTGGCTAGCTAAAATTTGGCCTTTCCTAAATTAGTCATCCATTTTTTTTTATCCTCCCCAATCTTGTGGTATCCAATTGGTAGTAGTTACAGTCTTGTCTCATTGCTGCAACTCCCGTACGGACTCAGGAGAGGCGAAGGTCGAGAGCCATGCGTCCTCCAAAACACAACCCAACCAAGCCACACTGCCCAGCCAACCCAGAAGCCAACCCCACCAATGTGTCAGAGGAAACACCATACACCTGGCGACTGTGTCAGCATGCACTCCGCCCGGCCCACCACAGGAGTCACTAGTGCACGATGAGACAAGGATATCCCTGCTGGCCAAACCCTCCCTAACCCAAACAACACTGGGCCAATTGTGCACCGCCCCATGGGCCTCCTGGCTGCGGCCGGCTGCGACAGAGCCTGGACTCAAACCCAGACTTTCTAGTGGCACAGCTAGCACTGTGATGCAGAGCCTTAGACCACTGCGCCACTCGGGAGATCCATTCATTAATTATTTGTACTGGTGGCGATTCTGATCCACCCATTAATTCATACATTGTTGTGACCCTGGCCAGAGAGTATGGAAGTTCAATATGTAGTTAGATGTAGAAGACTAATGTTAACTAGCTAACATTGTCCATGAATGGAAGTTAGGCTAGTGAGCAAGCATGTTAGCCAGGTAGCCTAGGACAAGAGAAAAAAATATTAGTGCGTACTGTATGACAGCGTGACAGACCGTTTCGTCAACATGAAAGAGAGGAGGGTGGCATTTCCACCCGCATTATAAGTAGGGTGAGTCAACGTGTCCAGAGGGGGTGGAGGGACCTCCGGTACCTCACTGTCTTGTAGGGGACCAGCTACCACCGGCATGAGGAGAGACACATGAAACGAGGGGTTAATGCGATAGTAAGAGGGAAGTTGCAATCTATAACACACCTCATTTATCCTCCTCAGGACTTTAAATGGCCCCACACACTGCGGCTCCAGCTTCCGGCAGGGCAGGCGGAGGGGCAGGTTTCATGTCAAGAGCCAGACCCTGTCCCCTGGTGCGAACACCGGGGCCTCACTGCGGTGGCGGTCAGCGTCTCTCTTCTGCCGTTCACTGGCCTGCCTGAGAGAATCCTGGACTGCCCGCCAGGTCTCTCTAGAGCGCTGTACCCACTCCTCCACCGCAGGAGCTCCGGTCTGACTCTTATGCCACGGAGCCAGGACCGGCTGGTAGCCCAGTATGCATTCGAATGGCGACATATTCGTGGATGAATGCCGAAGTGAGTTCTGGGCCAACTCTGCCCACGGGACGTACCTCGCCCATTCTCCTGGCCGGTCCTGGCAATACGACCTCAGAAACCTACCCACTTCCTGGTTTACTCTCTCCACCTGCCCATTACTTTCGGGGTGATAACCAGAGGTAAGGCTGACCGAGATCCCCAGATGCTCCATAAACGCCTTCCAAACCCGGGACGTGAACTGGGGACCCCGATCGGATACGATATACTCTGGAACCCCATAGTGCCGGAAGACGTAGGTAAATAGAGCCTCTGCAGTCTGTAGGGCCGTAGGGAGACCAGGCAATGAGAGGAGACGGCAGGACTTAGAGAACCGATCCACAACGACCAGAACGGTAGTGTTCCCCTGAGATGGGGGAAGATCAGTAAGGAAATCTACCGAGAGATGGGACCATGGCTGTTGTGGAACCGGGAGGGGTTGTAACTTCCCTCTCGGAAGATGCCTAGGAGCCTTACTCTGGGCGCATACCGAACAGGAAGAGACATAGAGCTTCACATCCTTAGCTAAGGTGGGCCACCAGTATTTCCCCCTAAGACCCTGCACTGTCCTATCAATCCCCGGATGACCCGAAGACGGTAGTGTGTGAGCCCACCGAATCAATACCTACGACCGGTCGGACACTGTGTAGGCGCAGGTTCAACCCTCAACGCCCGCTCGATGTCCGCGTCCACCTCCCTTACCACCGGGGCCATCAGCCGAGAGGCTGGAAGGATGGGAGTGGGTTCCATGGACCGGTCCTCGGTGTCATAGAGACGGGACAGCGCGTCGGCCTTAGTGTTAAGGGAACCTGGTCTATAAGAGATCGTAAATCTAAAGCGTGTAAAGAACATGGCCCACCTAGACTGACGCGGATTCAGTCTCCTCGCTGCTCAAATATACTCCAGATTGCGGTGGTCAGTCCAGATGAGGAAAGGGTGTTTAGACCCCTCTAGCCAGTGTCTCCACACCTTCAGGGCCTTTACCATAGCTAGTAACTCCCGGTCCCCCACATCATAGTTCCGCTCCGCCGGACCCAGCTTCCCAGCTTCCCAGCTTAGAAAAGAAAGCGCAGGGACGGAGCATCGGTGGTGTGCCCAAGCGCTGAGACAGCACGGCTCCAACCCCAGCCTCGGACGCATCTACCTCCACTATGAATGCTAACGAAGGGTCCGGATGCGCCAACACGGGAGCCTCAGTGAACAGCGCCTTCAACTCTGCCGACCATCGCAGACGCACCGGCCCCCCCTTCAGCAGTGAGGTAATGGGCGCCGCTACTTGGCCAAAACCCCGAATGCGCACGGTGGAAACCTGGTCTGGACTCTCCACCGTCGTGGCACCGATGGAAACTCCTATACACCTACCCGAACACTACCTGACCACCCCTGAAGAGCCCCCTGTTTCCAGGAAATGAGGGGATTGTGAATAGCCAGCCAGGGAACCCCCAACACCACTGGAAACCCAGGTAAATCAATAAGGTAGGGTTAGAAACTGATCTTCTCCCAAAGATCCCCCTGCGTTACCATGTCCAGCGGAATTGTGGCCTCCCTGACCAACCCTGATCCTAACGGTCGGCTATCTAAGGAGTGCATGGGGACAGGTGGGTCTATCTGCACTAACGGAATACCCAATTTAAGGGCGAGTCCGCGATCCATAAAAATCCCAGCTGCGCCTGAATCGACTAGCGCCTTATGCTGATGAGAGGGAAAAAACGCAGGGAAAAAAAATAAACAAAAACATGTGACCAACATGTGACCAGCTCTGGGTGAGTTTGGTGCTTGCTCACCTGGGGTGGCCGAGAAGTGTTCCGCCGGCCAGCTCGACTACCAGAGGAACTCCTCCAGCACCGGTCCGAAGTGTGTCCTCTCCGTCCACAATAGACGCAGGAGGAGCCTGCTCCTCTGGTCTCCCTAGATGCAGCTCCTCCCAACTCCATCGGATTGGGAGCGGGAGGGCTGGAAGGTGGAATTGACAGGACCCCTTCTGAACGCCCGCAGGCAGCTAGCAGGTTGTCCAATCGAATCGACATGTCTATTAGTTCATCCAGGGAGAGAGTTGTGTCCCGACAAGCTAGCTCCCGGCGGACGTCCTCCTGGAGACTGCAACGGTAATGGTCCATCAGGGCCCTGTCATTCCACCCGGCACCAGCAGCTAGGGTCCTGAACTCCAATGTGAAGTTCTGCGTACTCCTTTCCTGTCTGAGGTGGAACAGTCGATCACCCGCCGCTTTGCGGTGGGTGGTCGAACACAGCTCGAAAACGGCAGGTGAACTCCAGGTAGTTGTCCCGAGCCGAGTCTGGGCTGTTCCAGACAGCGTTGGCCCAGTCAAGGGCCCTACCCGTTAAACAGGAGACGAGGAGGCTCACAATCTCCTCACCCGAGGGAGCCGGACGCACGGTAGCCAGGTAGAGCTCGAGCTGGAGCAAAACTCCCTGGCACCCAGCCGCCGCTCCATCGTACTCCCTCGGGGGGAGAGACGCAATGTGCTGGACCCAGAGGACGACGTAGGTGGAGTAGGTGGCATCGTCTGTGGGGGAGCTGGGGTAGACGACTGTAGACCACTCCTCTCCCATCCTTCCATCCTCTCCATCATCTGGTCCATCGCTGTACCGATCCGATGGAGGACAGCTGTATGGTGAGGAACGCACTCCTCCATAGTTGGGAGAGTGGTGCGGGCTTCTGTTACAACTTCTAACAATGGTGAGTGGAGGAGTCAAGCACAGAGAGCAGGTAATTCAGTTCGTGGATATTTTATTCCATAGACTGTGGAGCCACGACATGCAAAACACCAGGGCGCATGAAACAACCCGTCCCAAAATACAACGGACGAAACTGTCCGGTAAAAATACTTATTACACTCATACACCAGATAACAGAAAACAAGCCCGCACAAGTACCCAGCGGGCCGAGTGCCCTTAAATAGCCTACAAACAAACACTAACTCAAAACAGGTGTACCCAATTACCCAATAAACAGAAACAAACGGAAAGGGAATCGATGGCAGCTAATAGGCCAGCGACGACAACCGCCGAGCGCCATCTTCGGCGAGATTCGTGACAGGACTAAATTGTTTTTGGTATCTTTTAGACTAAACAGTGGTGATTTAGACTAATCACAGGTGATTTGATGATGTTGAAATGTTGAAGTTGAAATGGTGCTGGAATAGTGGAGGCAGCTCATGTTTTCTTTGGAACTTGTGGTAACTCTCTGTGGTTCTAAATCAATAGTTGTTTAGTGGTCCAAAAATGTCTGAAACATTAACTTGCTGTATGTAACTGTCTATTACATGCAATATGCGTCATGGACTTCACCGGACAGAGGTTGCAATCCCGTTTTGTGAAAAAACAAAACGTGTGGTTGAATTGATTCTGCCACTGTGTATTCTTATTGTCTCGGCCTTTAGGCCTATATATCACAGTCGCAAGGCATATGAACTAACAGATTATAGAGCACCAATGCAATTTTCACAACACATAGGTTGTAACATGGCTTTTTCGTGTGAAACGAATAATACAGTTTTTCCTATCCTCTATTGGTTTATTCAGTGGTGTCTCTAGGAAAATGAATGACAATGCTCTACAGTCAATCCCATTCTGTGTCTAGGCCCTTGGTCCTCTCATATTACTGTAGGGAAGCCAAGTAAACTGGATGTTGTCAGCAGACCCATATCACTCTAACCAGGCCATGCAGACAGCCCTAGAAATCACTTGTAATAGGTGTGTGTGTGTGTGTGTGTGTGTGTGTGTGTGTGTGTGTGTGTGTGTGTGTGTGTGTGTGTGTGTGTGTGTGTGTGTGTGTGTGTGTGTGTGTGTGTGTGTGTGTGTGTGTGTGTGTGTGTGTGTGTGTGTGTGTGTGTGTGTGTGTGTGTGTGAGCATGTACAGATATTGGCACTTGCAGCTGCCTGTCTCATTGTCTCACTTTCCATTATCTCTCTCGACTCCCTCTTTATCTCCACCTTCCCAACAGGTGGATGTTACTGTATATCTGAAAGATCACATTAAAGTAAAAATAGATTGTATTTTCAAATCTGATCTAATTTTCATGGTTTACAGCAATCAGGCTGTGGAATCAGCATTGGTTTGAGGAAGGGCAATCAGATTAATGTACTTAACCCTCCTCAATATCCAGGCTGCATCACATCCGGCCGGGATTGGGGGTCCCATAGAGTGGTGCACAATTGGCCCAGCTTCGCCTGGGTTTGGCCGGGGTAGTCATTGTAAATAATGACGTCATTGTAAATAAGAATTTGTTCTTAACTCCCTTGCCTAGTTTAAAATAAAATAAAAATTAAAGAATAAAGAATACATTTTAAAAAATGTAAAAGACATATGCCCTCCAGTTTATTACCAGTGTGTCCATGTCTGTCCATGTCTGTCCGTCTGTGTATCAAAGATAATTGTGTAGTCTAGAGCGATTTTCTAGGTTAGCTAGCCAGCTATTGTCGTTCTTTTAACGCAACGTAACGTAATCAACACTGCTAGCTAGCCAGCTAGCCCCCGAATAGCAGCACTGTAGAAACTACTACACTCAACGGAACGACTTGATTAGTGTAGTGTCAACAACGCAGCCACTGTCAGCTAGCCTACAAAGTCAACAACGCAGCCACTGCCAGCTAGCCTACTTCAGCAGTACTGTATCATTTTTAATAATTTTAGTCAATAAGATTCTTGCTACGTAAGCTTAACTTTCTGAACATTCGAGACGTGTAGTCCACTTGTCATTCCAATCTCCTTGCATTAGCGTAGCCTCTTCTGTAGCCTGTCAACTATGTGTCTGTCTATCCCTGTTCTCTCCTCTCTGCACAGACCATACAAACGCTCCACACCGCGTGGCCGCTGCCACCCTAATCTGGTGGTCCCAGCGCGCACGACCCACGTGGAGTTCCAGGTCTCCGGTAGCCTCTGGAACTGCCGATCTGCAGCCAACAAGGCAGAGTTCATCTCAGCCTATGCCTCCCTCCAGTCCCTCGACATCTTGGCACTGACAGAAACATGGATCACCACAGATAACACTGCTACTCCCACTGCTCTCTCTTCGTCCGCCCACGTGTTCTCGCACACCCCGAGAGCTTCTGGTCAGCGGGGTGGTGGCATAGGGATCCTTATCTCTCCCATGTGGTCATTCTCTCTTTCTCCCCTTACCCATCTGTCTATCACCTCCTTTGAATTTCATGCTGTCACAGTTACCAGCCCTTTCAAGCTTAACATCCTTATCATTTATCGCCC
Source organism: Oncorhynchus gorbuscha (assembly GCF_021184085.1). Classification (NCBI taxonomy): domain Eukaryota; kingdom Metazoa; phylum Chordata; class Actinopteri; order Salmoniformes; family Salmonidae; genus Oncorhynchus; species Oncorhynchus gorbuscha. Next base: position 13,873,053 of record NC_060192.1, read on the forward strand.
TCCAGGTCCCCTCGGAGAGTTCATCAATGAGCTTGATGCCTTGATAAGCTCCTTTCCTGAGGACGGCTCACCTCTCACAGTTCTGGGCGACTTTAACCTCCCCACGTCTACCTTTGACTCATTCCTCTCTGCCTCCTTCTTTCCACTCCTCTCCTCTTTTGACCTCACCCTCTCACCTTCCCCCCTACTCACAAGGCAGGCAATACGCTCGACCTCATCTTTACTAGATGCTGTTCTTCCACTAACCTCATTGCAACTCCCCTCCAAGTCTCCGACCACTACCTTGTATCCTTTTCCCTCTCGCTCTCATCCAACACTTCCCACACTGCCCCTACTCGGATGGTATCGCGCCGTCCCAACCTTCGCTCTCTCTCCCCCGCTACTCTCTCCTCTTCCATCCTATCATCTCTTCCCTCTGCTCAAACCTTCTCCAACCTATCTCCTGATTCTGCCTCCTCAACCCTCCTCTCCTCCCTTTCTGCATCCTTTGACTCTCTATGTCCCCTATCTTCCAGGCCGGCTCGGTCCTCCCCTCCCGCTCCGTGGCTTGACGACTCAATGCGAGCTCACAGAACAGGGCTCCGGAAGGCCGAGTGGAAATGGAGGAAAACTCGCCTCCCTGCGGACCTGGCATCCTTTCACTCCCTCCTCTCTACATTTTCCTCCTCTGTCTCTGCTGCTAAAGCCACTTTCTACCACTCTAAATTCCAAGCATCTGCCTCTAACCCTAGGAAGCTCTTTGCCACATTCTCCTCCCTCCTGAATCCTCCTCCCCCTCCCCCCTCCTCCCTCTCTGCAGATGACTTCGTCAACCATTTTGAAAAGAAGATCGGCAACATCCGATCCTCGTTTGCTAAGTCAAACAACACCGCTGGTTCTGCTCACACTGCCCTACCCTGTGCTCTGACCTCTTTCTCCCCTCTCTCTCCAGATGAAATCTCGCGTCTTGTGACGGCCGGCCGCCCAACAACCTGCCCGCTCGACCCTATCCCCTCCTCTCTTCTCCAGACCATTTCCGGAGACCTTCTCCCTTACCTCACCTCGCTCATCAACTTATCCCTGACCGCTGGCTACGTCCCTTCCGTCTTCAAGAGAGCGAGAGTTGCACCCCTTCTGAAAAAACCTACACTCGATCCCTCCGATGTCAACAACTACAGACCAGTATCCCTTCTTTCTTTTCTCTCCAAAACTCTTGAACGTGCCGTCCTTGGTCAGCTCTCCCGCTATCTCTCTCAGAATGACCTTCTTGATCCAAATCAGTCAGGTTTCAAGACTAGTCATTCAACTGAGACTGCTCTTCTCTGTATCACGGAGGCGCTCCGCACCGCTAAAGCTAACTCTCTCTCCTCTGCTCTCATCCTTCTAGACCTATCGGCTGCCTTCGATACTGTGAACCATCAGATCCTCCTCTCCACCCTCTCCGAGTTGGGCATCTCCGGCGCGGCCCACGCTTGGATTGCGTCCTACCTGACAGGTCGCTCCTACCAGGTGGCGTGGCGAGAATCTGTCTCCTCACCACGCGCTCTCACCACTGGTGTCCCCCAGGGCTCTGTTCTAGGCCCTCTCCTATTCTCGCGATACACCAAGTCACTTGGCTCTGTCATAACCTCACATGGTCTCTCCTATCATTGCTATGCAGACGACACACAATTAATCTTCTCCTTTCCCCCTTCTGATGACCGGGTGGCGAATCGCATCTCTGCATGTCTGGCAGACATATCAGTGTGGATGACGGATCACCACCTCAAGCTGAACTTCGGCAAGACGGAGCTGCTCTTCCTCCCGGGGAAGGACTGCCCGTTCCATGATCTCGCCATCACGGTTGACAACTCCATTGTGTCCTCCTCCCAGAGCGCTAAGAACCTTGGCGTGATCCTGGACAACAAACTGTCGTTCTCAACTAACATCAAGGCGGTGGCCCGTTCCTGTAGGTTCATGCTCTACAACATCCGCAGAGTACGACCCTGCCTCACACAGGAAGCGGCGCAGGTCCTAATCCAGGCACTTGTCATCTCCCGTCTGTATTACTGCAACTCGCTGTTGGCTGGGCTCCCTGCCTGTGCCATTAAACCCCTACAACTCATCCAGAACGCCGCAGCCCGTCTAGTGTTCAACCTTCCCAAGTTCTCTCACGTCACCCCGCTCCTCCGCTCTCTCCACTGGCTTCCAGTTGAAGCTCGCATCCGCTACAAGACCATGGTGCTTGCCTACGGAGCTGTGAGGGGAACGGCACCTCAGTACCTCCAGGCTCTGATCAGGCCCTACACCCAAATAAGGGCACTGCGTTCATCCACCTCTGGCCTGCTCGCCTCCCTACCACTGAGGAAGTACAGTTCCCGCTCAGCTCAGTCAAAACTGTTTGCTGCTCTGGCTCCCCAATGGTGGAACAAACTCCCTCACGACGCCAGGACAGCGGAGTCAATCACCACCTTCCGGAGACACCTGAAACCCCACCTCTTTAAGGAATACCTAGGATAGGATAAAGTAATCCTTCTCACCCCCCCCCCCCCTTAAAATATTTAGATGCACTATTGTAAAGTGGTTGTTCCACTGGATGTCATAAGGTGAATGCACCAATTTGTAAGTCGCTCTGGATAAGAGCGTCTGCTAAATGACTTAAATGTAAAATGTAAATGTAACGAACTTCATTTTCATCAGATGAGGAGTAGGAAGGATCGGACCAAAACGCAGCGTGGTAAGTGTCCATGATCATTTATTAACACCGAACACAAACATACAAAATAACAGCGTGACTGTAAGAAATTAAAAAACGGAACAGTCCTGAAAGGTGAAAACACAAAACAGGAAACAACTACCCACAAACACCAGGTGGGAAAAGGATACCTAAGTATGCTTCTCAATCAGAGACAACGATAGACAGCTGCCTCTGATTAGGAATCATAATAGGCCAAACGCATAGATAAATAAAACATAGAAAAACAACATAGAATGCCCACCCCAACTCATGCCCCGACCAAACCAAAATAGAGACATAAAAAAGGAACTAGGGTCAGGGCGTGACAGTTACGACGCTTATAAACTGCTCTGTAGAATACTGGTCCTATATGTGCTGGTCCACTGCGGCAGCCTTCATGGTGTTTTTACACACCATCTCTCCTTGCAGCTCTTTACAATGCTGCTCCCTAACCATGAAGTCCAATAAGAAGCATGGCTTGTTTTATTCTACTGTTCAGCCAGTCTTATAGGTCTGACCTCTGTTCTTCTGCAGTGAAAAAGTGTGTGTGTGTGTGTGCCACTTTGCACAGAACATTTTGTAGTGTTAAAGAAACACTTAAGAGTTGATTTTACACTATCTCAAAGTACATATGGACCCACTCTACAGAGTATAAAAAGCACTCTGATTATAGTGTTACATTTTGAATGTTCATGTAACACTCTGTAGTGCATAAAAAATGCATTACACTAGACAGTGTGAATCAAATTTGACACTGTAAGGTAATTAATACAGTGCTATTTCTATTCAACGATATTTTGATCTAGAGGTAACTCGTATTAGTGTTTAACAAAAACACTGTTACAGTAAGTCATTTTGGGTGTTGTTTTAACACTATGGTGTAAAGCTGCATTTGCATATTTCCCATGGTGCCCTTTCTTTTAGAGTGAATTATAGAGCTACTACCCATGACTGTATTTGTTAGTGACAGAGACATGGTTGTTAAATTCTTTCTTTTTAAATGCATGTGGCTTTCACCTAATGAGTACCTAGGTGAATAGCATAATTTAAATAACAATATATGAAAATACATTACATATATCATCAGGCCTTCCCACTGGGGACACACTGGTTAAATCAACATTGTTTCCGTGTCATTTCAATGAAATTACGTTGAACCAACTAGAAATAAACTTACCAAAAAAATAAATGTCCTCTCACTGTCAAATGTGTTAATTTTCAGCAAACTTAACATGTGTAAATAGTTGATTGACCATAACAAGATTCAACAACTGAGACACAAACTGAACAAGTTCCACAGACATGCGACTAACAGAAATGGAATAATGTGTCCTTGAACAAAGGGAGGTCAAAATAAATCAAAAGTAACAGTCAGTATCTGGTGTGGCCACCAGCTGCATTTAGTACTGCAGTGCACATCCTCCTCATGGACTGCACCAGATTTGCCAGTTATTGCTGTGAGATGTTATCCCACTCTTCCACCAAGGCACCTGCAAGTCCCGGGACATTTCTTGGGGGAATGGCCCTAGCCCTCACCCTCCAATCCAACATGTCCCAGACATGCTCAACGGGATTGAGATCTGGGCTCTTCATGGCAGAACACTGATATTCCTGTCTTGCAGGAAATCACGCACAGTACAAGCAGTATGTCTGGTGGCATTGTCATGCTGGAGGGTCATGTCAGGATGAGCCTACAGGAAGGGTACCACATGAGGGAGGTAACGCACAGCGGTGAGATTGCCTGCAATGACAACAAGCTCAGTCCGATGATGCTGTGATGCACTGCCCCAGACCATGACAGACCCTCCACCTCCTACTCCAGAGTACAGGCCTCTGTGTGACGCTCATTCCTTCGACGATAAACGCAAATCCGATCATCACCCCTGGTAAGACAAAACCGCGACTTGTCAGTGAAGAGCACTTTTTGCCAGTCCTGTCTGGTCCAGTGACGGTGAGTTTGTGCCCATAGCCGACATTGTTGCCGGTGATGTCTGCTGAGGACCTGCCTTTACAACAGGCCTACACGCCCTCAGTCCTGCTTCTCTTAGCCTAATCTGGACAGTCTGAGCATTGATGGAGGGATTGTGCATTCCTGGTGTAACTCGGGCAGTTGTTGTTGCCATCCTGTACCTGTCCCGCAGGTGTGATGTCCGTATATACCGATCCTGTGCAGGTGTTGATACACGTGGTCTGCCACTGTGAGGACGATCAGCTGTCCGTCCTGTCTCCCTGTAGCGCTGTCTTAGATATCTCACAGTACGGACATTGCAATGTATTGCCCTGGCCACATCTGCAGTACTCATGCCTCCTTGCAGCATGCCTAAGTTACGTTCAGAGCCAGTTTTTCAGAGTCAGTAGAAAGGCCTCTTTAGTGTCCTAAGTTTTGATAACTGTGACCTTAATTGCCTACCGTCTGTAAGCTGTTAGTGTCTTAACGACCGTTCCACAGGTGCATGTTCACTAAATGTTTATGGTGCACTGATCAAGCATGTGAAACAGTGTTTAAACACTTTATAATGAAGATCTGTGAAGTTATTTGGATTTGTATTAATTATCTTTGAATGACAGGGTCCTGAAAAAGGGACGTTTCTTTTTTTTGCTGAGTTTAGATGTGGAATTGACGTCTGTGCCCAGTGGATTAGTTTGATGGCCTAGTTTCATCCTAACGCAATAATGTTAGGAAACCCCTGGTTTACAGGCACATCAGGCCTGCAAGCCACATAATGCTGGCTTGCAAAGTGATGTGTAATTACTATTGGAATCCAGCCAGAGTTAGGATATCCAACAGTTATTGTTATTCACCTGCAACCTACATTCAGAAAGACTATCAAGGATTAGGAAACTTTAAAAAGACTTCCTTAACCATTTAACCTGTAATAACCACTTCAATAACGGTTGCAATATATCTAGCTAGCTGATTGGCTTAGTTTAGAAAACTGTATGTTATTTATCATTTGTAGCATAAGATTAATTAATCAATGTACATGCAAAAACACAGATATTAAAAACAATACTTGAAAAATCAACCTGCAGTAAAGCATGCTGGGAAATATGATAATGATGGGTGTAGGTTTTGATGGGACTGTTTTACTCTCCACAGTCTAAAACAATAACTCTGGTTATTAACACCAACACTGGGGTGTAATTTCACACCACTGAGTGTTCATTTCACTCTTATCGAGTGAATTTCACTCCTGAATCAACAGAATTGTTACACTGAAAAATCAACACTGACCAATTTGCTGTGTATGGATGATGAGCAGCAGGTAGCCTAGTAATTAGAGCATTGGGCCAGTACCCAAACGTTTGCTGGTTTGAATCCCTGAGCCTACAATATTTATTGTGCCCATAACCTTAATTTGCTAGAGTAAAACTACTGGGATTACCAGTAAAACAACACATTTCACTGCATGTAGCATTAAAAACAGTGATCCTAATCTTAAAAAGAGACCACCCAGCCCCCAGAGCTCCTCTACCCCTCCAGGGAGAGCTGTCTATGGGACTGAACAGGGACATCCCCTGAGGCTCCACACACCAGGAGGCAGACAGCCAACTAAGGACAGAATCAATTCAGCCCTTTTCTCATTTCCACTGCCACATCCCAGGAGACTGGCCAGATTTAAGGTATTGAAAACATTAAGAATTTCATTCCAAAATGCTATATATATATACACATTTTCAGAAATGTTGGTAAATTAGCTTTTTTGTTTAAAGAACTTATGAAAGAGATTGGTGTGTTTTTCCCAGATCTAATCATGGCATGCGTTTGTTAAATGACAGACATGTATTTCTTTCAAACCTATCACTAGGTGGTTTTGCTAAATCCCCAATTGTAATACATCTAAAATCTATTATTTCCAAATCTGAGGACAGCAATATTTTATACACACAAAGGTTAGTCTAAATATTAATTTCTGATGAAAAAACACAAATATGGAAAAAATTGGTGGATTAAACAGTAGCTTTCTACTATAGGAAAATAAAAATGTTGTGCTGGTAATATGGGTCAGATGTTGAGACCTGGTTGTGCAAACCGTTTTTGCTGTAGTACTGGTGCAACCATGACGCTAACGAATCTGCACTGACTTGATTCTTTAGGAAGCTTGGAAACAAAAGGTACAGATGTCTTATCATTACAGCAACTGACTGTGTCTGGGAGATTGTTTTCATAGTCGCACAGTGCTCCCAGAATAAAACTCCTGGTCACACAGCAAAATATTTAGTCACATATGCAGTTGGTCGCAATTTAGAGCCCTGCAGACACCCTCTTCCCAACTGCAGGCTTTGGACAAGCAGCCATTCTGAGTACAGAGACTCCCTCTCAGTCTCAGCCCAGCATTAGGTTTATAGAACATGACTGCGGTTCAAAACCATGGTGGGACACACCTGCAACAATTATAAAGCTATCTAGCTCCATTCACAATCCCCACAATACAGCCCTTGAAATATTGATATTCTTCTCTGTCTCAATTTAGAATATTACACATTTAGTAGAGTGCAGTCACTACCAATGTCTAACAAATTACTTATTCCCTCTCTTTCTCTATCTTGATTATAATACTTCCCATTTATCTTATAAGCACATCTAACCAGTCCTTCTTATTCCATATTTAACTTGGTCATCCACTTTCCAGGAAAAAGAGCTTGACATTTATGTTACCCATGCCTATTCTTAGCCTTGTTCATGATGACTCACATTGAGATCATATATTTTCATTAGAAAATTATGTCCAGAAGATAATTGAGAGAAAGTCAATATGATTGCTACTACATTAAGGGCAATTTAAATAGTGGATATAATGGACATGATGGATACTGATAACTGAAGACATACTTAAATAAGATGTAAATAGTTTTTACAGAATTGCATCGCTTCCCCCTGAAAGAAAACGTGTGTGACGCGCATGTGCTGAAAATGTAGTATAGCCTATTATTCTTATTCACGAATGTGGAATATGAGAATTTCTCACCTCCGAAAAGCACGACCGCTGCGAGCCCCAGTGTGCAGAGAAGAGTCATCTTTCCTTCCGATGAATCAGAAAGTTCCAGACGCACAGAAAGGGGGAAAAGCGAGACAGCTCCGGTCACTAGCGACGTTCCCGAGGGAAGGTGCCAAAAGTTTGCACAAAACTTTTCTCTCCTCTCTTTCAAATACTAACAGGATAAACGTTTTCCATTCATTAAACACTTGATGTATCTACTCAGTACAATTGCTGGAACCTGGCGAAAGTCCGACAGTCAACAGCCATCGCTGAAACGACAGGTACCCAAACAGTGCGACATGTCTTGCTCGAATGGTGCCGAGGAGGGAAATGAGCAACTCCTGGGGAATAACGGTCCGTCCCAGTATCCACCCCTGATGCAACAAAATATAATTTATCCTAAATGAATCTGTTTATTGTTTGTTCCCTGCAACGCGTTGCATTGGCTAAATGATTTAAGAGTTTAATTGGCCCGGTTTAGTGTTACCTTGTGTATGTTTTATTGACGTTTGATTACAGGTGTGTCCGTTGCGCAGATTATGATTCCTACATCACTGGTTGTGCCTCCCGACGCTGGTCTTTGACATAACACGCTGCAGTTATTTTTTGAATTGCAAAAACAACTCATGAAAACGATCTAATATTTAGCATTCATTAAATATAATGTTCATTTTTGTCAAATGCCCTTCAATCGTTTTCTGCTGGTCCATTTTTAGTTGTGCGTCGTAGCCTACAGTCTTTTACGCATAGGGTACGTCGAGTGTCTTTCCAAATCAATTCATATAATTTCTCTATAAGAATTCTGTATCTACGTTTTCAACACGGTATGTGGACAGATCTTCAGCGGTAAAATACTCTCTACCTGAGTAAACTAAGATTTAATGTGTCCAGCTCATTTGTAATTCATTAATTTCGCCCTCAGGGGTTAATCACTACGACAGTTATGCTATCATAAGATAACATCATGCTTTTAATAGTCCTACTTTTCGTCTGTTAAATAAGTGAATATTGTTGAATTCATTTCGTGTTCCTCTCACCACTCTGCAACGATGGCAGTTAGTGATTCATGATCTGCGGGCTCCGCAGAGAAACCAAATCCGCTCACACCGGATTGGTATATTCTGAGTACGAGGTGTGACGTGCACGCAAATTGACCATATGTAGCCTAATTTCCAACATACTTTAATTATTGTATTAATATGAATTAAGCATGTTGTAGGGTTGTAATTAACTAAGGCACTGAATAGGGGAGGGAAAAGCACGTGTTAAATTGACACCCAGAAATGATCACTTTGCAATGGTTCCCTTCACCTCAACTCTCCGGTCATTTTGAGTTTGGATCGCCATTACAATCCCTCTATTTTTCATCCTACATTATTAAAATGCCTTTCTCTCATCAGTTCAACACAGAGCAGCTATGATATATGCGACATAAATCCTTACAGTTGCGTATAACCTGTTGTGTCGGATCTCAGTACGGGACCTTCAGAAGATTCAACAGTGCCCCCTATAGGATAAAGGCTCATTGTACAAGCACTGACAACCACTGTGAGCTGTCTACATTTACATTTACATTTAAGTCATTTAGCAGACGCTCTTATCCAGAGCGACTTTGGGTGTTTTCACATATAGTCCTCTTTACAATAACCTGTTTTAGTACTCTTTAAAGTGAACTCTGGTGTAAAAAAATAATAAGATAAAGATCTAAGTTATCTTGCCCTCACATTTGAATGAGGACTCAACTCTTTTGCCAGTTCCCTTCATCTATTTTGTGCTCCGAGTTCTCTTTGAATTCACATTGCTATGTTTAGAAAGGAACCAATATGTTTTTCCAACATTCGTTCATTGCACTCTGGGTTTTTACAAAGTGCAGGACAAGCCATTCCATCAGATTGTGTAATCAGACATCTAGATATACCTACCGAAGCTAATAGATTGCATATAGTTAAAACACATAATAATTAGAATCAGAAGATAATATTAACAAATAAATATTATTTTTCACAGAATAAATAGCAGTAGAATACTGCAGATTAAATAATACTATAATGGCAAAGGTGCATAAAGATGGAGGAATTCAGATACTGTATGACATCTTTGTTTGAACACAATCCACAGACCTTTCAAACTAGGGTGCGCGACATGGTTAAATGGGCCTATAAATCAGCACAATCTACTTTTTCATTTTTTTCAAATTGTCACCGTCCTGGAGCTAAAATTGGGGTCTCCGCTGAGCTAACAGGCAATTGCTGGCCGTCACAGGAGGAATGACGTGTGTGAATTTGGAGGGGAAAGTGTTCTTTCCTCTGCTCTCCTTCCCATCTCCTATCACTTCCATCTGCCCAGGAGTATTTGCATAAGTAGACTTGAGGAAATGTTTAAAAAACATGGTCTTTCATTCATTGTTTGCCGAAACAACCGAGTGGTGATGTTGTTTAGTGTCCTCTTTCATAGAGCATTGAGAGATGCACTTTGTCCATTACTTTAATGGTAGCAGGGCTGCTAAACATTGCCTCACAAGAACCCTTGATCTAAAAAAAACATGAATGGCTTTGGAGTGGAAGGCTGATCGCTGTGAGATCACCTCCCAAAATAGGATGAAGGGAACAAATCCGCACACAGAGTCAGACAAACATAATTACCCATCATAAGTCCTAATCCTCATCATGTCTTAATTGACATACCCTGCTCAGTGCACACTTCTGGTATGTCACTCTGGCAAACTTCATGCAGGGTAAGTGACTGAATGAAGAGGACAGCCATCTTGATTCTGCAGACTGAACTTTATTGTCTGTCTGACTCAGAGGCTTGACTGACTGTAGCATCGGAGTGGCTCTTTGAGTATCTGGGACGTGGGGAGCAAGTACATCTCCTGACAGCACTTGGCTGTGTTTAGCAGCCCTTCTGCTACCCGCTGGTTCACAGAGGCCATGTTCACCCAGAAACTAAATCGTTAAAGTATTGATGAGCTGCATAAGACAGGTGCTGCTCTATTGGTCTGATTCCACCTGAGAGACTGTTATCCCAATCTGTATCAATTACTAGATGGATGGGGGGAATGGAGGGTATGCAGCAAGTATGCTGATGTCTTCGGATGTCTGGACAGGAAGACGTTTGATGTGAAAACTTCAGAGGCTTAAGGTCCTCATGTCATCTTACCACTGTACTTTCAATGTGGGTTAGAGCTCAATAGGCTAAGCTAGGCTAAGATAGGGGTTAGCCTAAAGTTAGCCTATTGAGCTAAAGCCTAGGTATTACCTCAGGGAGCTAACACAAGTATTCACGTATAAGGCAAGGTTACTCATCTTGCAAGCATAGTAAAAAAAAGATAAAATACACAGAGAGAGAAACACACACACACACAGAAATTCCCTTTCATACCAGGGCACTCTGCAGCCCGTGTGCCTGTACTCTGGCCTCTGTCTGCTAATGTCAGGTCCAGTAATTAACATTTATCAGTCTCTGACCAAGACCTTTCCCGACGAGTGGAGAGTGACGTCTAACCAGCCGTACTCTTTTCCCTCCCGCTCTACCACTCTCTCGCTCCCTCAGTCATTATAATGGCAGGCGGTCAGAGAGAGAGAGAGCTCAGATCAAGTCTAAACTGTCATCTGCAGTCATTACCTACTGTAAGACAGATAACCCTGAGTAAAGGATCAATTTGGCTGCTGGCGTTATAGCATGGTTCATAAGCAAGGGGCGTAAACAAGGTGGGTGTAAACCAGGTAGGCCAGGGGGTCTACTCCCTCCTCATCAATGTGATTTCATACCAGCATCTGGGTCAGGAAAATACTGAGTGGTGAGACCCTGTTGGCAATGGGTAAATAGGTTGAATTTAATTTGTGGATGGACATCATATTAAGTCGTTGATGTAACACCTTGAGACTCCCATACCAGCTCCAAATGAAGTGGATTAGCTTTGGCAGAGGGAAGCAGAGATCAAAGAACATTGATAGGCTACCTGTGGAGTGGACAACTGCTGTGGATAGAAATGCCATCAGAGTCTGAAAGAAGCAAACTCTGATATCACTGTCATGACAGTGATCCTACATTATGAATATGAATCACTGGCTCCCATAAGAGATTCTTTCATTTTGTTCCTTGCCAAAAAGCTATTTACTAGGAGCTAAGAAAGGAACAGTATCTTGATGCCCAGACATGAAGACAGCTTTTTAAAAAGGTAGTGTAACGAGTGTGCTGAGAGCCGGGAAGCAAGTTCTGGGAGTGAGTGTTTTAATAAATAAATGAAACAATAAACACGTACCACAAACAACACATCGACATGAAAACAGAGTCAATAACACCTGAGGAAAGAACCAAGGGGAGTAACAGATATAGGGAAGATAATCAAGTAAGTGATGGAGTTCAGGTGAGTGTCATGAGGTGCTGGCGCGCGAGACAATGGTGACAGGTGTGCTGGATAATCAGCAGCCTGATGACCTAGAGGCCGGAAAGGAAGTATACATGACAGGTAGATTATATCTAAATTGTAGGCGCGATCAAAGGTAAGCGGCAACTCTGGGGAGGAAACGTTCATTAGTTTGTTATTTTGACATTAATACCCAGAGACGCACCGTTACCATGGCACAAAATAATCATCTGAATGCAATCGGGAAGTATGGTGATAATTGCCACTTGTCGTTTTGGCCCCGTCACCATCATCCCCAGGCGTTTGCTCGCTCGCTTTGATAGACACGTACAGCACTAACTTAATTGAGGCCAGCAGGACTCAAAGCAAATGAATATGTTTATTTTATTAGCTGCCATGTAAAAATAACTAACCCTGGTTGCATAAGCTAATTAATTTGGCGACCCTGTATTCAGAGTTGAATGTATGTCTGGCCTCTGGCTTTGTCTCTCGACATGAAAGTGGGGCCATTAACAACACTTATAAAGGTGCGTTTTCAGTGGAGATAAAATACTCAACACCTATCATTTAAGCCTCAATATTAGCATTGATAAATCATGTGTCTAGACTTGTTCGATACAGCCTAAGACATTGGCAGACAGACGGCATCAATTGAACATGGAAGATAAATCATTGTCAAGAAGTCAAACTCAGAGTCAAAAATGAAAGCTCTGCCATTAAGTACTTTTATGACATTTGTATTTATTATGGATCCCTATTAGCTACTGCCAAGACAGCAACTATTCTTCCTGGGGTCCAGCAAAATTAAGGCAGTTTATACAATTTTAAAAACATTACAATACATTCACTGATTTCACAACACACTGTGTGCCCTCATTCCCCTGCTCAATCACTACCACATATATACAGTACAAAATCCATGTGTACTTGTGTGTATAGTGCGTATGTTATTGTGTGTATGCGTGTGTCTGTGCTTATGTTCGTGTTGCTTCAAAGTCTCTGCTGTTCCATAATGTTTATTTATTTAATCTGTTTTTAAATCCAATTTCACTACTTGCATCAGTTACTTGATGTGGAATAGAGTTCCATGTCAGTGCATGGGCTGCCTATTAAACCCTTCAACTCATCCAGAACGCCGCTGCCCGTCTGGTGCCTCCCATAGTCTGTTATGACTATGGAAGGCTCACAGTACCTCCAGGCTCTGATCATACACCCAAACAAGGGCAGTTCATACCTCTGGCCTGCTCGCCTCCCTACCATAGATCAGCCCATCATAATCTTGATGTGATTGGCCTGACTGAAACATTGCTTAAGGCTGATGAATTTACTGTGTTAAATGAGGCCTCACCTCCTAGTGTAATGATCTTCGTCTGCTGTTAGAAGAGAGGCAGACATAATCTTGATGTGATTGGCCTGACTGAAAATGCAGCTGATGAATTTACTGTGTTAAATGTAGGTTACTCATGACCTTTAATAAAGATAAAGCGGTACATGAAATAATAGAAAATACAAAACAACAAACGAGTGAAACAAATACAGCCTATCTGGTGACTAACACTAAGACAGGTACAATCACCCACCAAATACAATGCGCACTCAGGCTACCTAAATACGGTTCCCAATCCGAGACAACTAGAATCAGCTGACTCCAATTAGGAATCGCCTCAGGCAGCCAAGCCTAACTAGACACACCCCTAATAATACACACTCCCAATAAATACAAACCCTAATACGAAATACAACATATAAACCCATGTCACACCCTGGCCTACCCAAACAACTAACAAAACACAAGATACAATGACCAAGGCGTGACAGAACCCCCCCTAAGGTGCGGACTCCGGGACGCACCTCAAGAGCATAGGGAGGGTCCGGGTGGGCGTCTGTCCATGGTGGCGGTTCTTGCTCGGGACGTGGACCCCACTCCATTAATGTCCTAGTTCCTCCCCTTCGCGTCCTAGGATAATCCACCTTCTCCGCCGACCATGGCCTAATAGTCCTCACCCTGATCCCCACATAACTGAGGGGCAGCTCGGGACCGAGGGGCAGCTCGGGACAGAGGGGCAGCTCGGGACAGAGGGGCAGCTCGGGACAGAGGGGCAGCTCGGGACAGAGGGGCAACTCAGGACAGAGGGGCAACTCAGGACAGAGGGGCAACTCAGGACAGAGGGGCAACTCGGGATAGCGGGGCAGCCCGGGACAGAGGGGCAGCCCGGGACAGAGGGGCAGCCCGGGACAGAGGGGCAGCCCGGGACCGAAGCAGCCCGGTAATGAGGGGAAGCCCGGTACTGAGGGGAAGCCTGGTACTGAGGGGAAGCCCGGTACTGAGGGAAGCCCGGTACTGAGAGGAAGCTCGGTACTGAGAGGAAGCTCGGTACTGAAAGGGAGCCCAGTACAGAGAGGGAGCCCAGTACTGAGAGGAAGCTCAGTACTGAGAGGAAGCTCAGGCAGGTAGTAGGCTCCGGTAAATCCTGGCTGGCTGGTGGACCTGGATGATTAAGGTTGTCTGGCCGATCTAGAAGATCTTGGCAGACTGGCACTTCTGGTGGATCCTGGCAGACTGGTGACGCTGGGCCGACAGGAGACTCCGGCAGCACAGGAGAGGAGAAAGGCTCTGGCTGAGCTGAACAGGCGGGAGACTCCAACAGTGCAGGAGAGGAGAAAAGCTCTGGCTGCGCTGAACAGGCGAGGCGCACTGGACGCGCTGGGCCGACTGGTAGCACTGGTAGCGCTGGACAGACAGGAGACTCCGGCAGTGCCGGAGAGGAGACAGGCTCTGGCTCTGCTAAACAGGCTGGAGACTCCGATAGCACAGGAGGGGAGAAAAGCACTGGCTGTGCTGAACAGGCGATGCGCACTGGACGCGCTGGGCCGACTGGTAGCACTGGTGGCGCTGGACAGACAGGAGACTCCGGCAGCGCCGGAGAGGAGAAAAGCACTGGCTGCGCTGAACAGGCGAGGCGCACTGGAGGCCTGGTGCGTGGTGCTGGAACTGGTGGTACTGGCGCGAGGACACGCACAGGAAGCCTGGTGCGGGGAGCTGCTACCGGAGGACTGGTGTGTAGAGGTGGCTCTGGATAGACCGGACCGTGCAGGCTCACTGGAGCTCTTGAGCACCGAGCCTGCCCAAGCTTACCTGGCTCGATGCCCACTCTAGCCCGGCCAATAGGAAGGGCTGGTATGAGTCGCAGCTGGCTCTGCACCCGCACTGGAAACACCGTGCGCTCCATAGCATAACACGGTGCCTGCCCGGTCTCTCTAGCCCAACGGTGAGCACAGGGAGTATGCGCAGGTTTCCTACCTGGCATAACTATTCTCCCTTCTAGCTCCCCCCCCAATAATTTTTTGGGGCTGTTTTTCCAGTTTCCAACCGCGTCGTCGTGCTGCCTCCTCATACATACGCCTCTCCGCTTTAGCAGCCTCTATTTCCTCCTTGGGACGGCGATATTCTCCCGGCTGCTCCCAGGGTCCTTGACCGTCTAATTCCTCCTCCCATGTCCAAATCTCCAAATGATGCATTCTCTCCCATTGCAACTGCTCTTCACAATTAACAGGGAGAGTAGGCTCAGGTCTGTTTCCTGACTCAGCCACTCTCTCTCTGCGCTTTCCCCTGTTACCTTCAGTTTTCGCTCTGTATAGCAATGCTTTCCTTCTCGATTCCATACGTGTATAGCCCTCTTCACATTGCTGCAGGGAATCCCAGGCGGGCTCCTGCACTCGCCCTGGGTCGGCTGCCCACCTGTCGATTTCTTCCCACGTCGTATAATCCTTGCTTCTGTTGTCCATAACGTCCACCTTCAGATCCTGCCAGTTCACACGCTGCTCGGTCTGTGAATCGTGGTGGGTGATTCTGTAATGATCTTCGTCTGCTGTTAGAAGAGAGGCAGACCGAAATGCAGCGTGTAGGTTACTCATGACCTTTAATAAAGATAAAGCGGTACATTAAATAATAGAAAATACAAAACAACAAACGAGTGAAACAAATACAGCCTATCTGGTGACTAACACTAAGACAGGTACAATCACCCACCAAATACAACGTGCACTCAGGCTACCTAAATACGGTTCCCAATCCGAGACAACTAGAATCAGCTGACTCCAATTAGGAATCGCCTCAGGCAGCCAAGCCTAACTAGACACACCCCTAATAATACACACTCCCAATAAATACAAACCCTAATACGAAATACAACATATAAACCCATGTCACACCCTGGCCTACCCAAACAACTAACAAAACACAAGATACAATGACCAAGGCGTGACACCTAGTTACACCAGTGACCATATCCCCCATGCATCCCGCAAAGGAGGAGGTGTTGCTAACATTTATGATAGCAAATTTCAATCTACAAAAAACCTCAGACGTTTTCGTCTTTTGAGCTTCTAGTCATGAAATCTATGCAGCCTACTCAATCACTTTTTATAGCTTCTGTTTACAGGACTCCTGGGCCATATACAGCATTCCTCACTGAGTTCCCTGAATTCCTATCGGACCTTATTGTCATGGCAGATGATATTCTAATTTTAGGTGACTTTAATATTCACATGGAAAAGTCCACAGACCCACACTTAAAGGCTTTCGGAGCCATCATCGACTCAGTGGGTTTTGTCCAACATCTCTCCAGACCGACTCACTGCCACAGTCATACTCTGGACCTAGTTTTGTCCCGTGGAATAAATGTTGTGGATCTTAATGTTTTTCCTCATAATCCTGGACTATCGGACCACCATTTTATTACGTTTGCAATCGCAACAAGTAATCTGCTCAGACCCCAACCAAGGATCATAGAAGGTCATGCCATAAATTCTCGGACAACCCAAAGATTCCTAGATGCCCTTCCAGACTCCCTCCGCCTACCCAAGGACGTCAGAGGACAAAAATCCGTTAACCACCTAACTGAAGAAATCTATTTAACCTTGCGGAATACCCTAGATGCAGTCGCACCCCTAAAAACTAAAAATATTTGTCATAAGAAACTAGCTCCCTGGTATACAGAAAATACCCAAGCTCTGAAGCAAGCTTCCAGAAAATTGGAATGGAAATGGCGCCACATCAAACTGGAAGTCTTCCGACTAGCTTGGAAAGACAGTACCGTAAATTCATTAACTTCTTTGAGGAAAAGATCATGATCATTAGAAAGCAAATTACGGTCTCCACTTTAAATCTGCGTATTCCTCCAAAGCTCATTTGTCCCGAGTCTGCACAACTCTGCCAGGACCTAGGATCAAGGGAGACACTCAAGTTTTTAGTACTATATCTCTTAATCATTGCCTCTAAACCTTCAAGCTGCATTAACAAACTGCAAATTAACTCTTACATTATTGGGGTAATTGTGTGAATATTAAACATTGTACATAATATCGTCTTGATTTAAACTGGGGAATCTGGAGTATTCCAACAAAATACTGAAAGAGCTGCTTTCTATGCTTGGCCCTCCTATGTTGAACATAATAAACAGCTCTCCATGCACCGGATGTGTACCAAACTCACTAAAAGGGGCAGTGATAAAGCCTCTCTTGAAAAAGCCAAACCTTGATGCAGAAAATATTTTAAAAACTATCAGCCTATATCGAGTCTCCCATTCCTCTCAGAAAAAAAATGAAAAAGTTGTTTTGCAGCAACTCACTGCCTTCCTGAAGACAAACAATGTATACAAAACGCTTCCGTCTGGTTTTAGACCCCATCATTGCACTGAGACTGCACTTGGGAAGGTGGTAAATTACCTTTCAATGGCGTCAGAACGAGGCTCTGCATCTGTCCTCGTGCTCCTAGACCTTAGAGCTGCTTTTGATACCATCGATCACCACATTCTTTCTGAGAAATTGGAAACCCAAATTGGTCTACAAGGACAAGTTCTGGCTTGGGTTAGATCTTATCTGTAGGAAAGATATCAGTTTGTGGATAGTTTGTCCTCTGACAAATCAACTGTAAACTTCGGTGTTCCTCAAGGTTCTGTTTTAGGACCACTATTGTTTTCACTATATATTTTACCTCTTGGGGATGTCATTCGAAAGCATAATGTTAACTCTTACTGCTATGCGGATGATACAAAGCTGTACATTTCGATGAAACATGGTGAAGCCACAAAATTGCTCTTCTTGGAAGCCTGTGTTTCAGACATAAGGAAGTGGATGGCTGCAAACATTTTACTTTTAAACCCAGAGATGCTTGTACTAGGTCCCAAGAAACAAAGAGATCTTCTGTTGAATCTGACAATTAATCTTGATGGTTGTACAGTCATCTCAAAGGAAGTGAAGGAACTCGGCGTTACTCTGGACCCTGATCTCTCTTTTGACAAACATATCAAGACTGTTTCAAGGAGAGCTTTTTTTCTATCTACGTAACATTGCAAAAATCAGAAACTTTCTGTCAAAACATGATGCAGAAAAATGTATCCATGCTTTTGTTACTTCTAGGTTAGACTACTGCAATGCTCTACTTTCTGGCTCCCCAGATAAAGCACTAAATAAACTTCAGTTAGTGCTAAATACGGCTGCTAGAATCCTGACTAGAATTTTTTTAAATTATCATATTACTCCAGTGCTAGCCTCCCTACACTGGCTTCCTGTCAAGGCAAGGGTTGATTTCAAGGTTTTACTGCTAACCTACAAAGCATTACATGGGCTTGCTCCTACCTATCTTTCCGATTTGGTCCTGCCGTACATACCTACACGTATGCTACGGTCACATGACGCAGGCCTCCTAATTGTCCCTAGAATTTCTAAGCAAACAGCTGGAGGCAGAGCTTTCTCCAATAGAGCTCCATTTTTATGGAATGGCCTGCCTACCCATGTGAGAGACGCAGACTCGGTCTCAACCTTTAGGTCTTTACTAAAGACTCATCTCTTCAGTGGGTCATATGATTGAGTGTAGTCTGGCCCAGGAGTGTGAAGGTGAACGGAAAGACTCTGGAGTAACGAACCGCCCTTGCTGTCTCTGCCTGGCCGGTTCCCCTCTCTCCACTGGGATTCTCTGCCTCTAACCCTATTACAGGGGCTGAGTCACTGGCTTACTGGTGCTCTTTCATGCCGTCCCTAGGAGGGGTGCGTCACTTGAGTGGGTTGAGTCACTGACGTGATTTTCCTGTCTGGGTTGGTGCCCCACCTTGGGTTGTGCCGTGGTAGAGATCTTTGTGGGCTATACTCGGCCTTGTCTCAGGATGGTAAATTGGTGGTTGAAGATATCCCTCTAATGGTGTGGGGGCTGTGCTTTGGCAAAGTGGGTGGGGGTATATCCTTCTTGTTTGGCCCTGTCCGGGGGTGTCATCGGATGGGGCCACAGTGTCTCCCGACCCCTCCTGTCTCAGCCTCCAGTATTTATGCTGCAGTAGTTTATGTGTCTGGGTCTAGGGTCAGTTTGTTATATCTGGAGTACTTCTCCTGTCTTATCCGGTGTCCTGTGTGAATTTAAGTATGCTCTCTCTAATTCTCTCTTTCTCTCTTTGTTTCTCTCTCTCGGAGGACCTGAGCCCTAGGACCATGGCTCAGGACTACCTGGCATGATGACTCCTTGCTGTCCCCAGGCCACCTGGCCATGCTGCTGCTCCAGGTTCAACTGTTCTGCCTGCCTGATCTGTTCGCTGGATGTGCTACCTGTCCCAGACCTGCTGTTTTCAACTTTCTAGAGACAGCAGGAGCGGTAGAGATAATCTTAATGATCGGCTATGAAGAGCCAACTAACATTTACTCCTGAGGTGCTGACTTGCTGTACCTTCGACAACTACCGTGATTGTTATTATTTGACCATGCTGGTCATTTATGAACATTTTAACTTCTTGGCCATGTTCTGTTATAATCTCCACCCGGCACAGCCAGGAGAGGACTGGCCACCCCTCATAGCCTGGTTCCTCTCTAGGTTTCTTCCTTGGTTCTGGCCTTTTTAGAGAGTTTTCCCTAGCCACCGTGCTTCTACACCTGCATTGCTTGCTGTTTGAGGTTTTAGACTGGGTTTTTGTACAGCAGTTTGTGACATCAGCTGATGTAAGAAGGGTTTTATAAATAAATCTATAAAGAGACCTCTTGTGGCATGTCTTGTGGGGTATGCATGGGTGTCCGAGCTGTGCACCAGTAATTGCAACATACAGCTCGGTGCATTCAACATGTCAATGCCTCTCATAAATACAAGTAGGGATGAAGTCAATCTCTCCTCCACTTTGAGCCAGGAGAGATTGACATGCATATTATTAATATTAGCTCTCTGTGTACATCCAGGGGCCAGCTGTGCTGCCCTGTTCTGAGCCAATTGCAATATCCTTTTTTTGTGGCACCTGACCACACGACTAATAGTAGTCCAGGTGGGACAAAACTAGGTCCTGTAGGACCTGCCTTATTGACAGTGCTGTTAATAAGGTAGAGCAGCGCTTATTATGGACATACTTCTCCCCATCTTAGCTACTGTTGTATCAATATGTTTTGACCATGACACAGTGTACAATCCAGGGTTACTCCAAGCAGTTTAGTCACCTCAACTTGATCAATTTCTACATTATTTATTACAATGTTTAGTTGAGGTTTAGAGTTTAGTGAATGATTTTTCCCAAATACAGTGAATTTAGTTTTAGAAATATTTAGGACTAACTTTATTTGTTGGGGTATTCATCTCCAATAATGGCTTCACACTAATAATTCAACTAATAATGCTCTGGTTATTGTATACAAATAGGCTACTTGGCTCTAACACAGTCATTTCAGTCACTGTAGTAGCTCACATGTATAGTGTTGAGTCATCCTCATACATAGACACTCTGGCAATTATCAAAGCCAGTGGCATGTCATTAATAAAGATTGAAAAAAGTAATGGGCCTAGACAGCTGCCCTGGGGGATTCCTGATTCTACCTGGATTATGTTGGAGAGGCTTCCATTAAATAACACCCTCTGTGTTCTGTTAGACAGATAACTCCCTCCCACAATATAGCAGGGGGTGTAAAGCCGTAACACATAAGTTTTATCCAGCAGCAGACTATAATCGATAATGTCAAAGTCAAACAAAACAGCCCACACAAACGTTTTATCATCAATTTCTCTCAAACAATCATCGGTCATTTGTGTATGTGCTGTGTTTTTTGAATGTCCTTTCCTATAAGCATGCTGAAAGTTTGTTGTCAATTTGTTTACTGTAAAGTAGCATTGTATCTGGTCAAACAATTTTTTGGTCTGCTATTTGAGCCAGTAAAGGGGGCTTTAATATTCTTCGGTAGCGGAATGACTTTTGCTTCCCTCCAAGCCTGGGGGCACACACATTCTAGTAGGCTTAAATTGAAAATATGGCAAATAGGAGTGGCAATGTCATCCACTATAATCCTTAGTAATTTTCCATCCAAGTTGTTAGACCCCAGTGGCTTGTCATTGTTGATAGACAACAATAATTGTTTCACCTCTTCCACACTCATTTTACAGAATTTTAAATTGCAATGCTTCTCCTTCATAATTTGGTCAGATATATTCTTTGTTTCATAGTGTAGTTTCTTCTTTTTATTCAGTTTAGTCACATGATTTCTCAATTTGCAATACATTTGCCAATCAGTTGTGCATCCAGACTTATTTGCCATTTCTTTTGCCTCAACCCTCTCAACCATTAAATGTTTAAATTCCTCATTATTCCACGGGGATTTTACAGTCATTTTCTTAATGGGTGCATGCTTATTAGTAACTGGAATAACCTATTTCATGAATGTGTCAAGTGCAGTGTCTGTTTGCTCATCATTACACACCAGGACCAACAAATATAACCATTCAACAACATAGGAATCACTACAAAGCTTATTGTATGACCTCTTAAACACTATATTATGCCCTGCCGAAAACTTTGTTTTCCTAGATATGGCTACTATATTGTGATCACTACATCCGCTGGATCTGGATACTGCTTTCAAGCAAGTTTCT